>NC_041383.1:44471382-44513089 GCF_002162155.2 Triticum dicoccoides
TATTCCTTTCTTTCTTTATTCATTTTCCTTTTTATTTTATTTATCTTTGAAATCATGAACATCTTTACAAATCGCAAACCTTTTTCTGTAATCGTGAAAGAAATTATATATCCGCGAACATTTTTAAAATTGAAATGACTATTTCATACAATTTTGAGAACATCTCTTAAAATTGTGAACATTTTTCATGAAACTCGTGAACATTTTGTGAATTGCTGAAAGTTTTTCTAAAATTGATGAACAATTATTGAAATTGGAGGAAAATGGTAATTCCTGAACAATTTTATGTTTTAACGAATGTTTTTCTATTTCATGATTTTTTAATGAGCGAACAATTTTTCAGTCGATGATTTTTTGAACTAATGAACATTTATGCATTTTGTGAATAGTTTTTCAAAATTCATGAATTTTGTTTTTCAAATTCACAAACATTTGCATAATACACGGACATTTTTTAAAAAGCATGAACATTTATGTATTTTCTAAAATTGTTTTTAAAAATTGTGAACATTTTTTAATATGAGAACATTTATTAAAAATCACGAACATTTTTTAAGCCGCGAACATTTTTCTTAAACAATTTTTTCAATACTAACATCTTTTGTAAACTTGGAACTTGTTTTAATCTCAATTTATTTAAAGAAGAAAGAAAATAAAAAAAGCAAAAAAACGAAATGAAGAAAACAGGGCGTCTAGCACATGAGCCGGCTCAAAAGGGCACGCAGGAGAAGGCAGCGAGCGTCGGCTTGTTTGCCAGCACCTAGTGCTCCTAATAGATGAATGTCTTGGCGGGCGGGCAGGGTGGTAGGGCGGCGGCGGCGAGGGAGGAAGCGGATGAAAAGAAATAATGCAGGATGAGGATGCAGGGTGCGGGCGGGGTTGGGAAGTCACAGGTCAATGTGGGGCGGTGTTGGATAGCAAACTATGTCTGAACAGCTCTGTCCAGATGCTTGTGAGAGTTTTGAGGATTCATGGTAGAGATGTCTTTAGTGTCAAATGCTGCTTATTTATGCCACCCATGTCCTTCGGCGCGTTGTCATTCAAGGTTGAGGGCAAGCCCTAGCAGGTTGCCAAAAAGAGTAGCTCCTTTTTGCCTTCAAAATTCCTTCACCGCAGCAACTTTATATCCATCTTTCATCCATCATGGATATGCAGAACTTTAGTCTCGCTGTCTTGTTTTGTGGCTTGAGGGTGGGTTTGATGGTGCTCGTGATGCGTTTCAACTCTTGCAACTGAAATCTGTCATGTAGGGTTGACCGAGGAACCCCTAAACACCTTGCGAGAGGCCGTATAGTTCTTCTGTTCAGTGGGATTGTCGCTGTTCTCGCCAGATCTAGCTCTTTTCTCTTCCTACCACTGTTCTACTTTTTAGTTGAAACATCAACTTCTAGGACTGCTGCAAGTTGTTCTTTAGCTCTATTCCATATTCTTGTAACTGTTCGCAGGTGAAAACATTCAGCATAGTCGCAATGAGCACCCTGTCATACAGGTGAACATGTCCATCTCTAAGCTCGATTACTCGCAGAGCAAAGTAAACACCATATCTCTCCTTGTCTAACAGGTCTTTCCCTCTTGGATTGCCTTGTGCATCAGCTTCTTGAGCTTCTTCCATTTCTTCTCGTGCCTCTTGAGCATCTTCTGGTGCCTCTTGAGCTTCTTCTTGTGCCTCTTGAGCATCTTCTTGTGCCTCTTGAGCTTCTTCCTCTTCAGGAAACCAATTCAATTCAATGTCTTCATCCTCCTCTTCTGGGATCAAGTTCAAATCAATAGCTTCACCTGGCTGAGCTTGTTCTTCTTCTTGAGCTTCATCTTCCTCTTCCGGGATCAAGTTCAAATCAATAGCTTCACCTTGTTGAGCTTGTTCTTTTTTCTTAAGCTTCATTCTCCTCTTCCAGGATCACGTTCAAATCCATAGTTGTGTGCTCCTGTCTGATCTCATAACAAGCGTATACAAAAGATGAATGGTTAGCATATAATTATAACAAGAAAACCATGAAGAATCCTAGACAAAAAGCAAAGAAACCAAGAAAGGGAAGAGTAGATATTAAAAGTACTCCTTGTTCATTTTGGTAATTAGAGGAACATGATGGCCCTCCTATTCAAGTAAAGCAAGAAGAATCTAACTTAATTCAAATAATTCCAACTTAATTCCTATTGTCATGTCTTTTTTTATTATATGTTTTTCCTTTTTTTAAGTACAATAGTTGCTTGCTTAGTATAGTGTTCTAGACATCAGGGTAGGAGTTAACTGAATTTACACTACTGATAACCAGGGTAGAAATCAGTGTTAACACTAAATAAGTGACACTATTTAGTGAATTACTCCCACTGTTCATTTAGTGATTCAGTACTAATGACAGGCTGCGGCGCGAAGGCGGGAACTTTACGGGCCTAGGCGTTCCCGGCCGGGCCTGTGCGGCCACGGGCCTGGTGTGTTCCTGCCATTGCGTCCGGTCAGCTACTGTCTTCGGCGGTGGAGGTGGGGCCCTCCCGCGTGCCGACGGTGCTGCTGCCTTGTCCCGGCTCCTCTTCTTCATCGTGCCGACCATGCTTCACGGTGCCGTGGTGAGACAGCGTTGAACGCTTCGTGTCCGGGTGGCGCAGGGTGAGGGTCTGTTTGGCTGCGAGCTTCGGAGTGCCTGAGTTGGAGGTTGGGATCGGGAGAAATCTCTGTTGGCTTGGCCGACATCGACGCGGTGGCGCTTGTGGGTGCCGCCAGACCTTCCTGGAGGGCATCAGAGCTACCCTTCCTCTCTCTCCTCACCGTGTACCGGGGGAAACCCTTGGCAGCAGCGTCGTCTTCGTCGCGTCCCTTCTTGGAGGTGTTGATTGGTACCGGTGCTTCGGAGGCTCGGAGTCTGGTGGGAGATCTCCGGTGGGTGCAGCGGCCACGAGGCTTCTTCATTTCTTTGTCGATCCGCCGTTGTCGGCGTTTGTTTCTCTTGTATTTTCTCTTTCTTTTCTTTTGGGCGTGACTGTACTGCTTCCGTCCCAGCACCTATCGTTGGATGTTTCGGTTGGTTGCTTTGTATATAAAGCGGGGGAAACCCTTTTTCGGATGATCAGCAGCAGTTTCTTTCACTAATTTTCAGTTAACAGCAATCCATGATTTTTTTTCACAATGGTCGGCAGCAGTTTTTGTATTAAAATGAATGCACTCCATAAATTTTAAGTTAACAAATGAATGTACTCCATGATTGGCATTGTCATGACTCAGTTAACAGTAAAACAACTTCACTAATTTTCAGGTACAGTACTTTGATGGAGTACCTTCTTCAGAGTGCAGAGGAGCAAAATTGTTCTAATCAGCAGTAGCACATCACAGTCACTTGGATCAGCGGAAGAGGAGCATCAGCAGCACGGGCAGAGGAGCAGCAGCAGCGGCAGCACGGGCAGAGCTCCACCGGCGGCAGGGGAGAAGAAGCCCCACGGGCGCACGAGCAGAGGAGAAGGAGCAGCACGGCCGGGGTTGGCAGCGGCGGCTGGGGTTGCCGCGAGTGCGAGGAACTAGTCAGGGACGCGAGCAGGGCGACGAGGAGGAGGCGCCCGTCGAAGTGGTCGCCTTGGAGGAGCAGCCGCAGGTGGGTGGCGGCACAGGTGGGCGGCGGCGCAGGTGGGCGGCGGGGCAGGGGCGCAGGTGGGCGCCCGCTGTTTCTACGGCTGCTGCCGACGGCTGCTTGGTCCAGCCGCGGTCGAAGGAGGAAGAAGCAGAGGTGAGGGGGGATTAGCACGAGATTTAAAATCAGAAGGTTTATTTTGCAAAATTAGAAATGAAATAAGCTAGTGACAACTTTTTCCGAACGGAGGTGGTATGTGCTAGACTGGAGCACTCAGTCCTGCCAGGCTAGAGATCATTGGCCTTTTCGTTGTCGCAAGCTGAGGCAAGGCGGGCGAAGGAGGCTCGTTTGTCTCACTGGCATTCCTCTTGCCGGCCAGCTCTCCTCCCCTACTTGCCAATCCTCCGCTGCTGGAACTCCTCTAGACCCATCTCTTCAGCGTTCTTCTAACACCTCATCTAAATTATGCGGGCGACTCGTCTCGATTGCATTCTCATCTCATTGCACAGTCCCGATATAATTTATTCCCTTGAACAGGTCTGGTAAAAGACCCTTTTATACTAGCAGCAACGAAGTTCCACACCGTTCATCCTTATGGAATGATCATCTTATGTCCTGTATGACAACAATGCTAAATCGATGAAGGTAGTCGCATCACATGAGCCTGACAAATTTTAGTTGAGCTATTTATCATAACAGTTGCATGCTTCAGGATATTGTAAGTTTTTTTAGATAATGAGACAAGGTTATATTAGTGTGAATTATATGGTTAGTACGAAGTATTACACTACCGCAACTCTGCAATAGTATGAATCTAAACGAACATTCTAGTCTGAATTAGGTACACATTTGCCGTCTCAACAACGATCGGCCAATCCGGTTGGGTCTACATTTCAATTTTCTGTAATTGCTTAGGTAGTCCATGTTTGTTGGTGTACATGTCTTAGGCATGCAATTCGACTGGCTAACCCGAATGATCCTTTATGGAAATATACTGCACGCATGTAAAAATGGATAATGACTCATGCAGACGTCAGAAGAAAAAACATTATCACTCCTGCACTTGAATTCATCTAGAGCTCTGCCATCGCCAAGTCTGGACGAGGTGACATGACACAGGCTGTCTCGGCCTGAACACGAAGTTAACCTGCATGCGTGCTTTTTTTATGGCGTATAAAAGCGAGCTGTCTCCTTTTTCACTTGATCAGTGCCGTGGGGAAACTGCATTTCCTTCACCTCCTGATGTTCAAAATTTCTTGAATAGATTCAGAGAGCTCGTTGATTCCTACAATCCGTAGGTTCGCAAGAGGTTGGCACCCGGATCAGACCTGGATCAGATGTTTCATTTGAAGTGTGTTTCAGTCAATTTTGTGTTGTACATGTGTTAGGCATGCAATTCCCCTCCCTTACCTGAATTATCCCTGACGACTCAACTGTGTTGTACATGTGTTAAATCAAATGTGTTTTTGTGGTCACCGGGAACAAACCACCCACCTGAACATTTCATTGAACAAAGAGGCAAAAAAGTAGGTTACTGACTGTTAAAGGGCGGCATGAAAAATAGGTCTGAAAGGCAGATGATGCAGCCAAGACTCGGCCGATCGTTGAGTCACACCAGGGAGAAGACCCAAGATACACCACCAAGGAGCGGCTAGCCAGAGAGAAAGCTAAGCCAAAGCAACAAAACTTGGAACCCACGCTTCCAGGATCGATTTGCAGATGCGCGAGAGAAATGCCACCTTCAAAGCAGGACATTGGTCCCAAAGTTGTGAGCGACTGGCGACGGCAAAACCTTGGAGTTTTGGCTTTTTGAAATGTTCCAGAGCACGGCGATCGCCGCCGTAGATGGAAGGCGGGGAGAGGGCAGACCAGAGGCTAAGGGTCTGTGAGCGCCAAGAAAGCGTACGCGCGCACGTGCGAAGTTGAACATGAGGTGTTCTGGAGTCTCTACCGCCCCACGGAAGGGACACACCACACTGGGAATGACGTGTCGGTCATGGAAATGGGCCGCTCATGCCATAACGACGAACGGTGAAAAGCAACAAAAAGAACTTGCATTTCGGGAGCGTGGCTGCGCCCAATCGCGAGGACGATGGCGTCGACCGCATGCCCCTCGATGGCCAGGCGGCACGGGAGCTAGGAGTCAAGTGTGGACTATGATGCAGGGGTCTCTCAAGTCTCGACCAGAACATGACGACGACAGTCAACGTGCGTACGTTTTTGTATCACCAGGGTAGACATGAAACTGTATAAATGCAAAAGCGAACTGTTTCTTGCTTCACTTGATCAGCACCGTGAGGAAACTGCAAACTGCATTTCCTTCACCTCTTGTTGTTCTAAGTTTTGTCAACGGATTCGGAAAACCCACCGATTCCTATGTGTTTGTAGGTTCGCGCGACGGAGGCTGGATTATTGCTGTATTACCCCGTTGGTTCTCTGAATTTTTTTTGTTTCTATATCTCAGTGCGAATCAGTTGGCAGAATGGTCAATGAGCATATCTGAAGTGATATCATATCAGGGAGCCTGTATTGGTTCGTGCAGTAACAAGTGGGAAGAAAAATTAGGGGCGTGATCCGATTGATGGGATTAAAGATGGATTCGCATCCCGCCTTTTCTCTGTTATTATATACTATGTGGTCGGTATGGATTTGTGAGCACACTTGGCACAGAAACTTAACTGCATAGAGAGCAGGAACTAGAACATCTGTTCGACCTCCTATATTTTTCTTTTTGTGCGGGGGAAAGGGATTACAGTCATCAGGAATATGATTATAGTCAACAATGACACTCTGACAAACTTGAGAATAGAATCAAATCCCTGGACTTGGATACAGCCAGCAGTGATTGTGATTTTCTATAAGATCTGTACACGCACTTAGAAAAATCTGGTACAGAAGTAAGAATGTGAAAAATGCTGACAAGAGGAAAACCATGACTTCGAAGACCATGATTTGTATATATGGCAGGAATTTTCCTCCTAGTCGAACAATATCGAACAATACGTATTATACTGGTGGCAGTTGAATGCAAGCAGCCTTAAAGATCTGCGCAAAGCTCTTCTATACCTACATATTTTAGACCCATCTCTTCAGTGTTCTTCTAATATCTCATCTAAATTATGTGTGTGACTCCTTTGTCGTATACTCAATTGTCGCAGAGTCCAAATATAATTTATTCCCTTAAAAAGGTCTCACAGTAAAGGACCCTTTTATACTGGCAGCACTGAAGTTTCAAACCATTCATCCTTCTGGAATGTTCGCCTCACGTCCTGCATGACAACAATCTTAAATCGATGAAGGTAGCCGCATCATATGAACATGCCAAATTTCAGTTGAGCTATTTATCATAACAGTTGCATGCTTGAAGATTTTCTAAGTTTTTTTAGATAGTGAGATGAAGTTAATATTAGTGTGAATTACATGGTTAGTATGAAGTATTGCACTGCCACAGCTCTGCAATAATATGCACATAACGAACGTTCGTATCTGAAGTAGGCACACATTTGTGGTCTCAACGAGGCCAATCCGGTTGGACCTACATTTCAATTTTCAATAATTGCTTAGCTAGCCCTTGTTTTGTGAGATTATAATGCATAGAACCACCACACTATCGATGTCATTAGCAAAAACCGTCACTTTACAAAACGTGGCAAGAGTCTCTGCACCGTAAATTTGACAACGGCAAAAAACACTGACGTAGATGCTAAGTATTTTGCTGACGTCACTAATTCCCAACCCGCCTTGGGCTGAGTTGGCAGAAAAAGTGGCACGTAGGCAAAAGAAATTGACACGTTTTCTTCTTGTTCCTCCTCTTCCTCCTCCTCCTCCTCTCTCTCTCTCCCTCTCATCTCATCAGACATCTCATGTGCAAGGACAGCGCCGAGGACGTCGAGCCAAACGAGGAGCTACTGATAAGGCAGCATCGCTAAGCCGTGCACGATCTGCACGTCGTGTTGTGACCTCGCAGTGGCCACCGCGGCCACGAGCTATTGCTAGTTGACCTGCTGATCCTCTGCCAGACCGGAGTTGGGCACCCCGCCGCATAAGCACTACTAGGAAAAAGCCTAGCAGTAGCACGGGTCGGATGTCTATCAGTAGCGCGGGTGGCCGTGCTACTGATAAGGCGCTACAACTAACTTTTAGCAGTAGGCGTTTCGACACGCGCTACTACTAACTTTACTTAGTAGTAGCATTACTCAGGAAATGCACTACTACTAATAGCAGTATTGCCTTTATAACCGCGCTACTACTAACTTTTCCTATATTTTTTATGCAACATATTGGCGCTGTTTTTGTACAGCTTTTATCCAGTAGTCTCATCATATGGTTTTATGATCCTGATGAATTATTATATATATACAGTAGTCTCTTTCACCCACTGATATATATAATAATTCATCATGCTCATATAACAACTAAGCATCATCATCATTAATAATAACTCATCATCGTTATCATAATAAAAAGTCATACTCATCATCATCATAGTCATCTAACAACTTCTACTCGTTATCATAATAACAAGTCATACTCATCATCATCATAGTCATCTAACCAGCCCTACTTAATTGTTCTTAGCACATGATCATGAGTATTAGTTAGGACCTACTACCCTCTTTAAGGTAAAATATCATAAAACAAGATAGCCCCTGACACTCCATTATGGAGAATGGAGATTATCCTATATCCAATTCTTTTGCTTCGCACAATGTTTCTTCCAAGTACCAATCTATGATTGTTCATACATTCTTTCTATTCTTTGATTGTCATGTCTTCACCGGTTTTAGAAATCCGGTATGAACATCGGTGAAGCCTAGGCGGACTTGGCCGTAAGGTAATAGCATCAAGGCGACCTTTCGGAAACATCAGATCAGGCACACAATCCTTCGGGATTTTCTGTTGAAAAACATAATAATAACGTCATAGTTAGCAATGTAGTTTAGCTTTAGAAGAATGTATGCAAAAGATGCACGGATATCGTAATAGTAAAAATTCTTACCATGCCATCTCCATGGATGTTACTGTAGTTCAACACGTGCACTAGTGGCACGCATTGACCATAATGTGTAGGAGATTCACAATTGATATTGTAATTCTCAACATCAACAATAAATGTGATAAGATGATATTTCTCCTCATAAGTTAATTCAGAGACATCAGTGCAGTAGGTTTTGTCTACCATCTTCTGTACATTTTTTGAAGAATGAAAATAAGCTCTCAATGGAAATAAGTTGTCAACTATTTTGAAATAAACAATATAAATTACTTAATAAATATGTTTGAGAAACTCACATAGAGGTAGAAGTGGAAGTGTATCAACAAAGATCCAGATGTTGATATTCTCCTCGTCGATGTCATCTTCAGGTTCACCAAGATCGAAGGTGACATGCATACCCTCCTCAAAACCATACGCCTTGAACAGTGCTTTCCAATTCGAGCAACCAAAATGGGATATGCTTTCCGCATTGTATATCTTTACGGCAAAAGCATAGCCATGATGGGTCCTGAGGTGAACTATCTTTGTCTCCATATTATCATAATCTTTGAAATTCGGCTTCTCCAAGACATAGCGTCTTGCATGGCATGGGATAAGCTAGTCAAATTGTAAAAGACGGAAATTACACGTTGAAGAAGTAGAAGTCATGCTTAATTACGAAAAAAGTCTTGTCGTCGTTGTGTACCGTTTCAACATCGAAGGTCTCATCGAGCTTAATACTGAAGCACCGACCGTCTATCAGGTGAGGCCTGTTGCACAGACCCTGGTCGTCGCCGCAGTAGTCGCACTCCGGGATCCCGTCGTCACACATTTCCTATGTTCATAATTCAAAGATTAAACTTCTAAAATTCAATATATGTACTACAAAAACTAAATTAGATCATTATAATTCATCACAGATTGACTATCGGTTTGTCGAGTCTTTTCTTGAAAACTCTCAGCTCACGTGGTGTATATATTTGACCGTCAGTGATGGTCGCTCCTCTCTTTGTCCCTGAGTGCATTACACCAAAATGTCTAGCACACGGGAATGAAGGAGAAGCGACCCCCACGACAACAGTCAGGATTCTTCCTGCCTGACATTTGCGACCATCGGTGATGGTCGTTCTTCTCTTCCTTCCCGTGCATTACCAAAAGGTCTATCACAAGAAAGAAGAGAAAGAACGACCCCCACAACAATAGTAGGCATTCTTCTTCTCTCATATATGATGGAGTCCCGACAGACTTAAGGTCAACCCGAAATGTCATTTAATGATCTTTCTAGAAAATCCGGGCCACTAGTTATTTCCTACATATTTATAGCAGAAGTCATGCCAAAATTCACGAACATAATTGCTAAAAAGGACATATATCAAGCGCCTGAAATTTGTCGGAATAAAAATTAATCAACACTCCGGCAAAACATATGTCACTCTGAGGTGTTCCTTGCAAACATAGGCCACTTGGGCAAGCACTAGTAGTACACATGACTACATATCACATGTCTAAATCTCCATCATATTTGAAAGACCTACATTGAAAATTTTCTATTCCATGGAAATTGCCACAGCTACTCATCTAGCTACTACTCTACTAGATCTATCAAAACATCTACATCATCATCGACATGGGGATTTGGCTGGTCTCACCTCAAGGTCGGAGGAGGTCGGTGACGGGGACGACGGTGGAGATGATGCAGGGTCTGCAAAAAAAATATAAACAAAAAGATTATTATCCTCATCTTAGGACTTAGTGAAACCCTATAAGCTATCACCTAGACATTATTATGCTGATTCAAAAGACCTACATTTACTAAAAATTTCATCCACCCATATATATGAACACCTAGGGTTAATTACATATATCTACATTCTATTGTATTCAAAAAACCTATTTAGTACTCTAGTGATGAAATGGGCTCATATATATGAACACCTAGGGTTCATATGTATGAACAAAATTAGTAAAATACTACCTACCTATTCTATTCAAAAAACCTCCATTCTACCTATATTTTGTATTTTATTCTATTCAAAATACATACATTCTATTCGTATAAGTAATATGTTCTATTTTATTCAAAAAACCTACATTCTATAATCCAATTCTAACTAATTTTTATACCTAATTTTTTTTACTCAGAATTTCTATATAGAGAGAGGTGGGAGGAGGGAGTGAGGAGGAGGAGGGAGGAGTGAGGGGCAGTGGGAAGAGAGAGGAGAGAGGAGAGAGGAGGAGGGCAGTTAGAGAAGGGAGGAGGGTGACCGGAGGCGGAGGGAGGAGCGAGGAGGGCAGTGTGGGAGGAGAGAGGAGAGGAAGGATGGAGGAGGAGGGAGGAGGGTAGTGGGAGGAGTGAGGAGGGCAGTGGGATTAGGGAGGAGAGGGCGGCCAGAGGAGGAGGGAGGAGGGCAGTGGGAGGAGTGAGGAGTGAGGAGGACAATGGGAGGAGGGAGAAAGGCAGCCGGAGGAGGAGGGAGGGACACAGATACCACGGTGGCGACAGCAGCGACGGCGGGCAACGGCGGCCAGCAGTGGCAGAGAGAGCAAGAGTGTGAGGGGGAGAGTGAGGGAGAGAGAGAGGGGAAACGACGGGATGGATAAGGTGCCCATAGTAGTAGCGCGGGCAAGGGACCCCCGCTGCTACTACTCACAATACCTGTAGCGCGGTCCTTACTGCTAGGTGGTGCCTGGGAGCCGGGGCCGTGTATAAACAGTAGTAGCGCGTGTTTGGAGGACCACTCTACCACTACTTCCTTAATAGTAGTGTGTGCTCTCCACCAGCGCTGCTGCTACGTACCAGTAGTGCCTGGTCTCCAGACCGTGCTACTACTAAGGTTCTACCTATAAGCTTTTCCCTAGTTGTGAAGTGATGCGAGGCAGAGTAGTCCTCGAGGCCAAGGAGGCAGTTGAAATGCTAAAGAGAGAGAGGAGGAGGAGGAGGAGGAGGAGGAGGAGGAAGAAGAAGAAGAAGAAGAAGAAGAAGAAGAAGAAGATGTGACAATTTTGTTGCTACGTGGCACTTTTTTCTGCCAACTCGGGCCGACGGGAAGGCTCGACCAATTAGTGATGTCATCAAAGCACTTAGCCTTTACCATTAGTGTTTTTTGGCATGGTTCATAAAGTGGTGGTTTTTGGTTAATGACATCGTCCACTATTGTGGTTGTTCTATGCATTTAAGTGTTTTATGGTGTACATGTCTTAGGCACAGCAAGATCTATCTTTCCCTATTATTCTGGCCATCAGTTGGTTACCCTTATCTTGTGATAATTCAGTGATGTTCTGTCCTCCTCTTCGCCCACTAAATGAACAAAAAATGGAATATTCTAAATTGGACCATTCGTGGACTCAATGACCCTAAAGAGTGGACTGCTATTTCCAACAAAGTGGAGGAATCCAAATGTGCCATCCTATGCTTATAGGAAACAAAAAGAGAATCGATTGACTCTTCTTATCTCAAGAACTTCTGCCCTAGAAGTATATCAAAATTTGCTTACTTGCCATTTGTGGGTGCTTCTGGAGGTCTTTTAACTGCTTGGAATGGGAATATCTTCTCTAGACAGTTGCATCACATCAATGAGTTCTCCTTAACCATGCAATTTACTTCCAAAATAGATGGTGGCATTTGGTTCCTTACAAATGTTTATGGACCCTGTGAATCGAATGATAGAGCAGAATTCATCAACTAGTTTGAGAACTTCCCTATGGAAGATGAGGCTCACTGGATCATTATGGGAGACTTCAACTACATCAGATACCCACACAACAGAAGCAGGGAAGGTGGGAGCATAAATGATACGCTCTCTTTTAATGAAGCTATCAACAGGCAAGCTTTGATAGAAATCCCACTAAAGGGCAGGAGTTTTACCTGGAGCAATATGCAAGAGGCCCCTCTGCTAGAGAAGTTGGATTGGTGCTTCACTTCATAAGCTTGGACACTCAAATATCCAATCACTGTTGCTCACCCACTAGCTAAGACTACCTCTGATCACATCCCAATTATGATCTCTATTGGTACTAACATTCCCAAATCCAAGGTCTTCAGATTTTAAAACTATTGGTTATAGCATAATTAGTTCAGAGACATAGTTCAAGGGATATGGGCCCAACCAGTAGATGTACAAGACAGTGCTAAGGTGATTGCCACCAAATTCAAAAGATTGAGAAAAGGATTGAAGAACTGGGCTAGAGACCTCTCAGACCTGAAGAAGATCATTGATAACTCCAATTTCCTTATTCTCTGCTATGATCATTTTGAAGAGTTCAGAAATTTATCTGCTGAAGAATCAAGGGGGAGAGATGCTCTAAAAGAACATCTACAAATTATTTTGTATCATCAAAGACTATATTGGAAACAAAGAGCCACAATTAGACAGATTAAGGTGGGAGAAGCCAACACAAAATATTTCCAAGCTAAGGCTACCATCAAATTGACGAACAATAGTATTGTTGTGTTAAGAGATGAAGATAGTTTTGAGCACCATGATCACCAGGCCAAAGTTGCCATCCTATTCAGCGTTTTTAAGGCTAGGATGGGCACTAAGGCTACAACTAGTAATCCTGTTCAGATTCATCAACGTCTCAACCCCATGGAGGATTTATCTGCTCTTGAGAGCCCATTTTCAAAAGAGGAGATTGACAAAGTTTAGGGAGGTCACATCTTACTTATGGGTTTCCTTGTCGGTACATCTTGGAAAAGGTGGTGAATCTCCTGATACAGACCGAACTGTCTCATGACACACTCTAGGTTGTAAGGCTCAACACACTACAGGAACAATAAGTAGCAGCGAGTCAGCTAAAATGCACTATCGGTCAACATGCCTGCTGTGATGGGTCGTATATCAAAGACCATATGTACATGCTCCTGAGTCCATGGGTTCCATGTGACTACAGACTCATCAAGTGCCTCAAACTGCTGGTGGTATATAGGGTAACAATTTTTCACAATACTTGGATACCAATGTTTCCGTGCCTTTGTCCACCTGCTGGCCATAGCTACACTGCTGCCCTCGCTACAGTCGTATGGGTGTATGGGATTTAGTATACGAGGTCATCCTACATGGAGGTATTCCTAGGACCACAACTGTAGAAACTCGTAGGGGACACAAAGTAACGGAGCTTTTTTGCGAAGGAAGTTTTTATGTGGCATCACACAAGCCTCTATATGTATGAGATAGAATGGCAGAACCGAAGCTGTATTTTGGCTGCTCGGGTAAAGGTTCATCTACCATATTCTTAACAATGTAGGTGAGACCAGGGAGAAGTACGTCCCCATGTGAATTTAGAAACATATAACCCCGAGGAGCCACAACAAATACACAGACAGATGTCTTTTCCTCGTCTCAGAACCAGTGTGACTAGATAAATTAATAAAGTTATCATGAAGCCAGGAGAGTGGGATGCTAGGAGGGCCACCAGAACGTTGTGATTCTAGTATTGTCATCCCAAGACGGTCTGATATATTTAATGCCCAAGATGGAGACACTCGTGGAGAGACTAACGGCTCACCTCTAATTGGTAGAGCAAGGATCATAGAAACATCTTTGAGTGTAGGTGCAAGCTCCCCAAAACGAAAGTGAAAGGTGTGGGTTTCACGTCTCCACCGGTCAACGAGGGATGTCAAAAGGGATGGGTCCGAACGTAACTGGTCTTCGCATTATGTGAGCCTAGCAAAAGCATGTATTCCATAAGCGTCAAGGTGAGGAACGAAAGAATTGTGTATTGGCCAAGTTTTCTTTACGGTTCAAAGTCTAAAATTCCGAAAATCATTTTTTATTTGGGTTCAAAAATAGGTGGCAACGGTGGCCGGCATCATGGGGCCCCTCCAAAAGCACTGGCACTTCGTCCATAACATGCACACAAACATACAAATAAAAATTAACTTAAAAAATACAAAGAGATATAATTTACATTAATTAACTGAAGTTAACATCACGGGTACAATAATACAAAGAGATTCAATTTAAAATAAATATAAATACAATAACACAAAAAGATTCAATATAAAATAATAAAATTTAATACAAATATAAGTAGACATAGCGAGTATAGATAAATCAACATCATGCGGTGTTGTTCGCTCGATACGGGCATTCCCTGCGTGAATGTCCAGGACACCTACAAACGCGGCATCGCCTTGGTTCTCCCATCTGGCTATGGTCCATGTCATTGCGATGACGCCTAGACTGACGTCGTCCCTTGGCAGTTCTCATCAAGTCGGCGTTCGGAACCCATTTCGACCCATCTAGCCACAATATTTTGTAGTTCATATCAATGCCCCAGGCCCAAAACTCACCGTTCCAAGTGTTGTACAGATTGTACATGTTGAAGTACGGCGATATGTATGGCTCGACACTGATTTTTTGATCTGCAGTCGCCCAGAGCACATAACTACAAGGGTAGCCCTCAAGCTTGGGCTTGTTACACGTGCACTCACAGGACGTTAGGCCGAGGGTGACAACTTGCTTTTTTGATCCTCTGTGGTGACCCTTAACGTACTTGGCTCGCACATTGACCTCCCACTTATTCCTAAGTGCGTCCACTTTCCTGCAACCATGGCTTTGGGACTTCTTTGCTTTCTCGTCCAGATGTCTTTGCATCTTCTCGGACCATGACTTGTTCAATTCAACTTGTGCATTAGCCATGGTAACCCTGTCTGCAAAGTATGACAGGGTCCGGTTCCAAGTTTCTTCAATTAGGGTTGTGATAGGCAGGGCTCTTACCCCTTTAAGAACACCATTGTACACCTCTAACATGTTGCTGGTCATTATTCCATACCAAGCCCCGGTGTCGTGATCCTGGGCAATTCTCGCTGATCCACTGGCTCAAATTTATGGTTGTCCTACGACCCCTCCGGTCTTCTCTCTGCGGCAAGGCCGCAATCTCACCATTGATACCTGCCCAGATGGCATTCATTTTCGCTTCAGTTTTCTACATGCACATCCTCTTGAATAACTTGAACCAATCCTTATTCTTGAACTTGGAGTAAAAATTTTATGCCAAATGCCGCATGCACCACCTTCCCTCTAAATCCGGCAACCCCACTCTTCTGACGACTCCTTAATTATGTCGAGAGCACTTAATAATCATGTGTTGCAATCAGAGATGATGCAAACACCTGAACACTCTTTCACGACACCCATCTTCACGCAGCTCAGGAACCACAACTAGCTATCTTTCTTCTCACTCTCGACCAGTGTGTATGCAATAGGAAGAAGCTGATTATTTTCATCTGCTGCAATCGCCACCAATAGTGTGTCCTTATACTTTCCAGTGAGAAAGGTACCATCAACTGATAATACCGGGCGATAGTGCCTGAAGGCTTGTATAGTCTGGGCGAATGCCCAGAATAAGCGGTCCAGGATTAGCTCACCCGGGTTCTTTGGGTTTGGACGTTCTCTCCGCCAAACTTGAGTCCCCTATTAGCACTTGCTATATGATGAAGCATTTTAGGAGCATAAGAATAGGCCTCCTCATAGGTTCCATACAAGTTCTGGAATATATTTTCCTTCGCACGCCTAGCCTTGCTGTAGCTGACAGGGAAGCCAATCTGATTCTGCATCTTTTTGCAAAGCCCTAACACTAATGTTCAGACTTGCCTGCACAATCGTTTTCATCAACTGTGCCACATATCTTGCTGTCACATTGCAGTGATTTGAAAGAGTCCCAGTTTGCTCACAGCTATGTTGCACTATTTTTGTGATATGCCATGACTGACATACCCCGGGCTTCAGTCTAGCGAGAACTCTTCCGCGGCAACCTTTCGCGGTGTGGATGCATATGACCTTCAACTCTTTCTTATCAGACTGCTTCACTTTATGCTGGCGGTGGAGGGCGATTGCATGGCTATTAATTTCCTGGTAAGCAGACTTCTTGTCTAGGAAAACCTGCCCAACCTCCAGGCTCCCCGCTTCTAGGCCAGAAACAGAGTGAAATTCATTTGTGATGCTCATATCCTGTAAAAACCCAGCTGGCAGTGGCGCCGTGACCGCCCTCTGGGGAGGAACATCTTCTTCTTCGCTTGACTCGGAAGACGAGAAAGAGTGATCGTCATCATATAGCACCTCCGGCAATCCCTCCACATGTTCGCTCATGTCAACGGCCGCAGACCAATATCCTGTGTCATATATAGGCTGGTCGCCCGTCGGTTCCGATGGGCCGATGCTAGGGGCTGATGTGATGACCAACTCAACCTCAGCGCCCCTGCTACTGCATCCGGCAACATCAGTCACTGAAATGAACTCCACATACACCATTGGCTGACCAAACACTGGGTTATTGGGATTGCTTGCAAACCTCATGTACGACCCCCACGACTGATCACCTGTGACAGGCCGCAAACCCCAACGGGCAGCTGTCCCATCATTTCCTCCGTCAATGACGAAGGCCTGCATTGTCATTTTTTCACCTGCATCCCTGGGCCAAACACCGCTCGGATGCACCTTCTGACTGCTGCGTAACCCATGTTCACCATGTCTCTCACAACAACTGTAGTCGACCCGCACAAGGACACATCCACCCCCAAAGGACTGTCGCGTAAGACGTCCCCATAGTACACTAACAAAGTTTCCATAGTACCTAACCAACATCCATATTTACATTTCAAATAATTAGTAACCAAACATTTAGTACTAGTATGATGACAATATTCAGTAGTAGTACGAATAAAATAATAACCATATTTTTGTTACAAATATTTGGTTTATTTTATAATCATTTGCTTAGACTTTAAGGGGTTGTTAGGTTAACGAGTATTTCAAGATCTATTTTTTCTCAAACTCGTCTACTGCTACGTCTTGAGCTTGCATTGGTTTTCCTTGAAGAGGAAACGGTGATGCATCAATAGTAGCGTAAGTATTTCCCTCCGTTTTTGAGAACCAAGGTATCAATCCAGTAGGAGGCTCCTCAAAAGTCTCACGCAGCTACACAAACAAACAAAGAACTCGCAACCAACGCAATAAAGGGGTTGTCAATCCCTTCACGGCCACTTGCGAAAGTGAGATCTAATAGAGATAATATGATAAGATAAATATATTTTTGGTATTTTATAATATAGATGCAAAAAGTAAAGATGCAAATAAAAGTAGATTGGAAGCTTATATGATAAAGGATAGACCCGGGGGCCAGAGGTTTCACTAGAGGCTTCTCTCAAGATAGCATAAGTATTACGGTGGGTGAACAAATTACTGTCGAGCAATTGATAGAAAAGCGAATAATTATGAGATTATCTAGGCATGATCATGTATATAGGCATCACGTCCGTGACAAGTAGACCGACTCCTGCCTGCATCTACTACTATTACTCCACACATCGACCGCTATCCAGCATGCATCTAGAGCAATAAGTTCATAAGAACAGAGTAACGCATTAAGAAAGATGACATGATGTAGAGGGATAAACTCAAGCAATATGATATAAACCCCATCTTTTTATCCTCGATGGCAACAACACAATATGTGCCTTGCAACCCTTTCTGTCACTGGGTAAGGACACCGTAAGATTGAACCCAAAGCTAAGCACTTCTCCCATGGCAAGAAAGATCAATCTAGTAGGCCAAACCAAAATGATAATTCGAAGAGACTTGCAAAGATAACTCAATCATACATAAAAGAATTCAGAGAAGATTCAAATATTTCTTATAGATAAACTTGATCATAAACCCACAATTCATCGGATCTCAACAAACACACCGCAAAAAGAGTTTACATCGAATAGATCTCCACAACAGAGGGGGAGAACATTGTATTGAGATCCAAAAAGAGAGAAGAAGCCAACTAGCTAATAACTATGGACCCGAAGGTCTGTGGTAAACTAGTCACAACTCATCGGAGGGGCTATGGTGTTGATGGAGAAGCCCTCCGTGGTTGATTCCCCCTCCGACGGAGCGCCAGCGAAGGCTCCAAGATGGGATCTCGCGGATACAGAAGGTTACGGCGGTGGAAATTGTGTTTCGGTTGCTCCCTGAATGTTTTCGGGGTACGTAGGTATATATAGGAGGAAAAAGTACGTCGGTGGCCAATCGAGGGGCCCAGGAGACAGGGGGCGCGCCCAGGAGGGGTGGGCGCGCCCTCCTAGCTCCTGGCTTTTCTAGGGAATTTTTGCAACAGCGGTGAACTTTCTGTTTTCAAACAGCAACATGTATACTAGCAAAACAAGCATGGTAAGGGCTATCCTTGACATTTTTATTGAAAATAGAGATGCAAAACATTATTCTAAATAACATCAAGCAAATACTAACAAAATAAAATGACGCTCCAAGCAAAACACATATCATGTGGCGAATAAAAATATAGCTCCATGTAAAGTTACCGATGAACGAAGACGAAAGAGGGGATGCCTTCCGGGGCATCCCCAAGCTTAGTTGCTTGGTTGTCCTTGAATATTACCTTGGGGTGCCTTGGGAATCCCCAAGATTAGGCTCTTTCCACTACTTATTTCATAGTCCATCGAATCTTTTACCCAAAACTTGAAAACTTCAACCACACAAAACTCAAGACAAAACTCGTAAGCTCTGTTAGTGCAAGAAAACAAACCACCACTTTAAGGTACTGTAATTAACTCATTCTAAATTCATATTTGTGTTAAACCTACTGTATTCCAACTTCTCTATGGTTCATACCCTTGGATACTACTCATAGATTCATCAAAATAAGCAAACAACACACAGAAAACAGAATCTGTCAAAAACAGAACAGTCTGTAGTAATATGTATCAAACGTATACTTCTGGAACCCCAAGAATTCTGAAATAAATTGGTAGACCTGAGGAATTTGTCTATTAATCATCTGCAAAAAGAATCAACCTAAAATCACTCTCCAGTAAAAAATGGCAGCTAATCTCGTGAGCGCTAAAGTTTGTGTTTTTTGCAGCAAGATCATAAAGACTTCACCCAAGTCTTCCCAAAGTTTCTACTTGGCACAAACACTAATTAAAACATGAAACCACATCTAACCAGAGGCTAGATGAATTATTTATTACTAAACAGGAACAAAAATAAAGTTGGGTTGCCTCCCAACAAGCACTTTTCTTTAATGCCTTTTTAGCTAGGCATGATGATGACAATGATGCTCACATAAAAGATAAGAATTGAAACATAACGGGAGCATCATGAAGCATATGAATAGCACATTTAAGTCTAACCCACTTCCTATGCATAGGGATTTTGCAAGCAAACAACTTATGGGAACAATAATCAACTAGCATAGGAAGGCAAAACAAGCATAACTTCAAAATTTTAAGCACATAGAGAGGAAACTTGAGAGGAAACTTGATATTATTGCAATTCCTACAAGCATATGTTCCTCCCGCATAATAATTTTCAGTAGCATCATGAATTAATTCAACAATATAACCAGCACCTAAAGCATTCTTTTCATGATCTACAAGCATAGAAAATTTACTACTCTCCACATAAGCAAAATTCTTCTCGTTCGGAATGGTGGGAGTGTCATAAGAGACTTGAACACTATAAATTCTTTCCACATTAAAAGGGTAATGTTCAGAAAAAGGGTAATCATAATCATGACAAGTTTTATAAATATAATCATCACTACTTTTTATAGCATAAGTTTCATCACAATAACCATCATAAGTAGCAACTTTGTTCTCATCATAATCGATTGAAACCTCTTCCAAGATAGTGGAATCATCACTAAATAAAGTTGACACTCTTCCAAATCCACTTTCATATTCATCACAATAAGATTCAACATCCTCAAAAATAGTGGGATCACTACTTCCTAAAGTTGACACTCTTCCAAACCCACTTTCATCAATATAACCATCATAGGTAAGAGGCATGCTATCATCATAACAACTTTGCATATCAAAACTTGGGAGACTAAAAATATCATCTTCATTAAACCTAGCATCCCCAAGCTTGGGGCTTTTCATATCATAAGCATAATCACTCTCATCATTAATAGTATGGATAGCACCAATAGTATAGCAATTATCATCATCACAATGAGTAGTAGGAGCAACATCATTTGGGAGAGATACCTTTCTACCTTTGTTACTCCGTCTTTTCTTTTTCTTCTTCACATTATGTGTGGGTTCAACCCTCTTCTTTGAGCTCCTTATTGATGAGATTGGTTGAATAGAAAGCTCCTCCTCGTTACCTGATTCATCATAAGAAATAATAGGAGGATATTGGGAAGTCTCTTCCCTTTCATTAGTATTCTCTTCATCTAATATTTGCTTTCTTTTCTTTAGGTAATTGGCAATATAAGGATTTTCAATGCAATTCACCGCACAATACAAATAAATCTTTTCTAGATCAATATCAAGAAAATGCTCAAGATTAAATTCTGGAATATGCTTAGTTGCACGTTTCAATTCCTCGTAACCCAAAAGCAAACTAAGTTCATTATGTTGTGCAAGGGAAATCAAGTCATCACAATTTTTGGACCCTATTTGATCATGAAACAATTTGCATTGGAGATTTAAATGACCACGTTCATTGCAAAGTTCACAGCGGTAAAGATATCTTAAATTTTCAGCACTAACATTAAGCCTTTCTTGCAACCCTTTACTTTCAAAATACTTATGCCTCTTGCAATATCTATTTTCCCTATTTGGTGTGTACTTGCAAACCCAATCTACTCCACAAAAATCGACATGCTTATAAGAGACATTTTCATCATAACTAGTGCAATCATCATTAGTACTATGGATATTCAAAGAGTTCATACTAACAACATTGCAATCATGCTCATCATTCAAAGATTTAGTGACAAACATTTTATAGATTTCTTCTTCTAGCACTTGAGCACAATTTTCCTTTCCATCATTCTCACGAAAGATATTAAAAAGATGAAGCGTATGAGACAAACTCAATTCCATTTTTTTGTAGTTTTCTTTTATAGACTAAACTAGTGATAAAACAAGAAACAAAAAGATTCGATTGCAAGAACTAAAGATATACCTTCAAGCACTCACCTCCCCGGCAACGGCGCCAGAAAAGAGCTTAGTTGACGGGGTGTGTGTGTCGTTTACCTTGCCTCCCCGGCAACGGCGCCAGAAAAGAGCTTGATGTCTACTACACAACCTTCTTCTTGTAGACGTTGTTGGTCCTCCAAGTGCAGAGGTTTGTAGGACAGTAGCAAATTTCCCTCAAGTGGATGACCTAAGGTTTATGAATCCGTGGGAGGCGTAGGATGAAGATGGTCTCTCTCAAGCAACCCTGCAACCAAATAACAAAGAGTATCTTGTGTCCCCAACACACCCAATACAATGGTAAATTGTATAGGTGCACAAGTTCGGCGAAGAGATGGTGATACAAGTGCAATATGGATGGTAGATAAAGGGATTTGTAATTTGAAATTATAAAAACAGCAAGGTAACTAGTAACAAAAGTGAGCGTAAACGGTATTGCAATGGTGGGAAACAAGGCATAGGGTTCATACTTTCACTGGTGCAAGTTCTCTCAACAATAATAACATAGATAGATCATATAACAATCCCTCAACATGAAACAAAGAGTCACTCCAAAGCCACTAATAGCGGAGAACAAAGAAAGAGATTATGGTAGGGTACGAAACCACCTCAAAGTTATCCTTTCTGTTCTATCTATTCAAGAGTTCGTAGTAAAATAACATGAAGCTATTCTTTCCGCTCAATCTATCATAGAGTTCATACTAGAATAACACCTTAAGACACAAATCAACCAAAAACCTAATGCCACCTAGATACTCCATTGTCACCTCAAGTATCCGTGGACATGATTATACGATATGCATCACACAATCTCAGATTCATCTATTCAACCAACACAAAGTACTTCAAAGAGTGCCCCAAAGTTTCTACCGGAGAGTCAAGACGAAAACGTGTGCCAACCCCTATGCATAGGTTCATGGGCGGAACCCGCAAGTTGGTCAACCAAACATACATCAAGTGGCACATGATATCCCATTGTCACCACAGATAAGCACGACAAGACATACATCAAGTGTTCTCAAATCATTAAAGACTCAATCCAATAAGATAACTTCAAAGGGAAAACTCAATCCATTACAAGAGAGTAGAGGGTGAGAAACTTCATAAGATCCAACTATAATAGCAAAGCTCGAAATACATCAAGATCGTGCCATAGAGGGAACACGACAGAGAAAACACGAGAGAGAGAGAGAGAGAGAGAGAGAGAGAGAGAGAGATCAAACACATAGATAATGGTACATACCCTCAGCCTCGAGGGTGAACTAGTCCCTTCTCATCATGGATAGCGCCGGGGTGATGAAGATGGCCACCGGTAAGGGATCCCCCCTCCGGCAGGGTGCCGGAACAGGCTCCCGAGAGGTTTTTGGTGGCTACAGAGGCTTGCAGCGGTGGAACTCCCGATCTATCTTTGTTCTCGATGTTTTTAGGGTATGTGGGCTTATATAGGCGACAGAAGTCGATCGGGGGGTGGTGGGGGGGGGTGCTCGAGGGGCCCATGAGACAGGGGGCGCCCAGGGGGGTGGGCGTGCCCTCCTATCTCCTGGCCTCCTCGAGGATCTTCTGACGTGAACTCCAAGTCTCCAAGATCATATTCTTCCAAAAAATCAGAGTGTCGAAGGTTTCATTCCGTTTGGACTCCGTTTGATATTCCTTTTCTTCGAAATACTAAAACAGGCAATAAAACAGCAATATGGGTTGGGCCTCCAGTTAGTAGGTTAGTCCCAAAAGTAATATAAAAGTGTATAATAAAGCCCATAATCATCCAAAACAGATAATAAAGTAGCATGAATGCTTCATAAATTATAGATACGTTGGAGACGTATCACATATGAATTACAACTCGAAACTAGAACAAGATATGACTCTATATGAATGCCTTCGACGGTGTACCACGATGGTGCAATGAATCAAGAGTGACATGTATGAAAAATTATGCATGGTGGCTTTGCCACAAATACGATGTCAACTACATGATCATGCAATGGCAATATGACAAAAGTAAAGTATGTCATGATGATGATGAACGGAACGGTGGAAAGTTGCATGGCAATATATCTCGGAATGGCTATGGAAATGCCATAATAGGTAGGTATGGTGGATGTTTTGAGGAAGATATAAGGAGGTTTATGTGTGATAGAGCGTATCGTATCATGGGGTTTGGATGCACCGGCGAAGTTTGCACCAACTCTCAAGGTGAGAAAGGGCAATGCATGGTACCGAAGAGGCTAGCAATGGTGGAAGGGTAAAAGTGCGTATAATCCATGGACTCAACATTAGTCATAAGAACTCATATACTTATTGCAAAAATTTAGAAGTCATCAAAAATCAAGCACTACGTGTATGCTCCTATAGGGATAGATTGGTAGGAAAAGACCATCGCTCGTCCCCGATCGCCACTCATATGGATGCACAAGCCAGGTACACTCCATGTTTCAAATTTGTTAGACAACTTTAACCATACGTGCATGCTACGGGACTTACTAACTTCAACACAAGCATTCTTTAAATTCATAATCACCCAACTAGCATGACTTTAATATAACTACCTCCATATCTCAAAACAATTATCAAGTATCGAATTGATCATAGCATCCAATTCACTTCCTATGATAGTTTTTATTATACCCAACTTGGATGCCTACCATTCTAGGACCAATTTATAACCATAGCAAATACCATGCTGTTCTAAAAGACTCTCAAAATAATATAAGTGAAGCATGAGAGACTAGCAATTTCTATAAAATCAAGCCACCGCCATGCTCTAAAAGATATAAGTGAAGCACTAGAGCAAAAACTATCTAGCTCAAAAGATATAAGTGAAGCACATAGCATATTTTAATAAATTCAATCAAGTGGGCTTCTCCCAAAAGGTTTGTACAGCAAGGATGATTGTGGTAAACTAAAAAGCAAAGACTAATATAATACACGACGCTCCAAGCAAAACACATATCATGTGGCAAATAAAAATATAGCTCCAAGTAAAGTTACCAATGAACGAAGACGAAAGAGGGGATGTCTTCCCGGGGCATCCCCAAGCTTAGGCTTTTGGCTATTCTTGAATATCTTGGGGTGCCTTGGGCATCCCCAAGCTTAGGCTTTTGCCACCCTTTATTCCATAGTCCATAAAAGCTTTACCCAAAACTTGAAAACTTCACAACACAAAACTCAACAGGAAATCTTATAAGCTCTGTTAGTGAAAGAAAATAAAACCACCACATAAGGTACTGTAATGAACTCATTCTTTATTTATTTTGGTGTTAAACCTACTGTATTCCAAGTTCTCTATGGTTCATACCACTTAATACTAGCCATAGATGCATCAAAATAAGCAAACAACACACACAAAAACAGAATCTGTCAAAAACAGAACAGTCTGTAGCAATTTGTAACTAACGCAAACTTCTGGAACTCTAAAACTCCTACCAAAATAGGAAGTCCTGTACAATTTTTTTATTGATCAGCAGAAAAAAATCAACGCAAAAGCACGTTTCTGTGATTTAACAAAATTAATTTCGTGCGCGTAAAGTTTCTGTTTTTCAACAGAATCAAATCAACTATCATCATAGGTTATCGTATAGGTTCTACTTGGCACAAACACTAATTAAAACATAAGAACACATCTAAACAGAAAGTAGATGCAAAATTTATTACTAAACAGGAACAAAAACAGAGAACACAAAGAAAATTGGGTTGCCTCCCAACTAGCGCTATCGTTTAACGCCCCTAGCTACGCACAAAAGCGAAGATAGATCTAAGTAGTGCCATCTTTGGCACTTGGAAAGGAAAAAGAGGATATCCTTTCTATGGCATTCATTCTTCTATTTAAGGTAAGAACATTACCATTAATGGAAGAAGTAAGATTAAGCACGTTACGGAAATTTTCATCTAAGCTAGACTTCATCTCTTTGATAATTTCATTTTGATAAAAGCACAAGAGAGTAGTTGATTCAACCTTATCATTCATAGGGTGCCCAAGTATGGTTTTCATTTTTACATAGGTATCTATAGCATCCCCTTCAAGAAAACTTTCTTCAAAAATAGAAGCTAGAACTTGTTTGAAAGAAGCTGGCAAGCCAACATAGATTTTTTTTAAGTAAACTTCAATTTGATATTGTGGCACATAACTAGCCTGAATCCTTAATAACCTATCCCAAGCATCTTTTAAAGACCATCAAGCAAATAACGAAAAATTCCGGAGTCATCTTCATCAAAATTATTTAAGCTCTCATTGGTGACCCCGGTGGGTCTTTCCATATCATCATTATTCATGAGCTTAGAGAGTATAGAGGGGTTATCCAAGGTACTAGAACCCGAGAGAGGACCCTTAGTTCTTTTTGATTCAGCCATGGCAATGGGAAGGCAAACGGAAAAGAGAGGAGGAGATTGGGAAAGAGAGGGTGAATAAAATGGCAAGGGTGAAGTGGGGGGAGAGGAAAACAAGAGGCAAATGGCAAATATGTAAATGCAAGGGAGATGAGTTTGTGATGGGTACTTGGTATGTCTTGACTTGAGCGAATACCTCCCCGGCAACGGTGCCAGAAATCCTTCTTGCTACGTCTTGAGCTTGCGTTGGTTTTCCTTGAAGAGGAAAGGGTGATGCATCAATAGTAGCATAAGTATTTCCCTCAGTTTTTGAGAACCAAGGTATCAATCCAATAGGAGGCTCCTCAAAAGTTCCACGCACCTACACAAACAAACAAAGAACTCGCAACCAACGCAATAAAGGGGTTGTCAATCCCTTCACGGCCACTTGCGAAAGTGAGATCTAATAGAGATAATATGATAAGATAAATATATTTTTGGTATTTTATAATATAGATGCAAAAAGTAAAGATGCAAATAAAAGTAGATTGAAAGCTTATATGATAAAGGATAGACCCGGGGGCCATAGGTTTCACTAGAGGCTTCTCTCAAGATAGCATAAGTATTACGGTGGGTGAACAAATTACTGTCGAGCAAATGATAGAAAAGCGAATAATTATGAGATTGTCTAGGCATGATCATGTATATAGGCATCACGTCCGTGACAAGTACACCGACTCCTGCCTGCATCTACTACTATTACTCCACACATCGACCGCTATCCAGCATGCATCTAGAGTATTAAGTTTATAAGAACAGAGTAACGCATTAAGAAAGATGACATGATGTAGAGGGATAAACTCAAGCAATATGATATAAACCCTATTTTTTTATCCTCGATGGCAACAATACAATACGTGCCTTGCAACCCTTTCTGTCATTGGGTAAGGACACCGCAAGATTGAACCCAAAGCTAAGCACTTCTCCCATGGCAAGAAAGATCAATCTAGTAGGCCAAACCAAAATGATAATTCGAAGAGACTTGCAAAGATAACTCAATCATACATAAAAGAATTCAGAGAAGATTCAAATATTTCTCATAGATAAACTTGATCATAAACCCACAATTCATCGGATCTCGACAAACACACCGCAAAAAGAGTTTACATCGAATAGATCTCCACAAGAGAGGGGTAGAACATTGTATTGAGATCCAAAAAGAGAGAAGAAGCCAACTAGCTAATAACTACGGACCCGAAGGTCTGTGGTAAACTAGTCACAACTCATCGGAGGGGCTATGGTGTTGATGTAGAACCCCTCCATGGTCGATTCCCCCTCCGGCGGAGCACTGGCGAAGGTTCCAAGATGGGATCTCGCGGATACAGAAGGTTATGGCGGTGGAAATTGTGTTTCGGTTGCTCCCTGGATGTTTTCAGGGTACGTGGGTATATATAGGAGGAAGAAGTACGTCGGTGGCCACTCGAGGGGTCCAGGAGACAGGGTCATGCCCAGGAGGGGTGGGCGCGCCCTCCTATCTCCTGGCCGCCTCGTTTTTTGCTTGACTTGCACTCCAAGTTCTCCAGGTCACGTTCCTTCCAAAAATCACACTCCCAAAGGTTTCATTTCGTTTGGACTCTGTTTGATATTCCTTTTCTTCCAAATACTGAAATAGGCAAAAAAAACAGCAATATGGTTGGGCCTCCAATTAGTAGGTTAGTCCCAATAATGATATAAATGTGTAAAATAAAGCCCATAAACATCCAAAAGGGGTAATATAATAGCATGGAACAATCAAAAATTATAGATACGTTGGAGACGTATCATCTACCAGCGTAGAACAAAATAAAACACTATTTTCTTTTCTCTAACTATCCGAAAAATATCCTAAACTGGTTCTTGTAACATGCAAAAACAGATCTTGTTGAAAAATGACTATTGGTAAAAACCGAACATAATTACTCGCTATCCCAACAACCACTAAACATAATAGTACAATAATAACATTTTAATATCATATGAGTAAAACATTTAATATCTTCCGGTTTTATAGAATTTTTTCATATCATACAATAATAATCATTTATTTACAAATATTAATATTCGCAGTGGCATGCATATTATTCACAACATTACATCAACATAAAAAATATTAACAAAATTATGGCGTCAATTATACCTCAGCTCCAATATGGATGTGCTTGCGAATGCAATTAACCATCAAAATAGTTCGAATAAATATCCGTCACCAGTATTATATGAACGGAGTCAACCTATTATCACATGAACATCAATATTACACATGGGAATTTTCTTTCTGCTATCAAAAGTATGAAAATAGCAATTGCATGTATGTGGTCATCACCTCAAAAGGGACAACGAACATGGAAACACAATTTCTTCAATCACGTCATCTCCGCCTTGTTTGCTACTAAGATGAATTATTTTATCTAATTACATACATCATTAAGTACATTAGCACGTAATCGTAATATATAAAATTTAGATTATTGCGACATAAGAAAGTAGACCTATGGTTTCCTAACTATAGAATTAGTAATAAACATACCACATGAAATAACATGCCACATGCAATGAACAGTTGCAGTGCAATTTTTTTCTTAATTACTGTATTAAGATCTTCTCGCATGTCAATACTAATGGACGTAGCTAACATTGGTACAACATCTTCAACCTACTCTTCTAAAAAATAGTATAAATGTTTATCTGTCGTCTTAAATTTTTTCTAACCTCTAAGCACTAACATCGCACAGCTAATGACGAGCTAAAACACTAACTAATTACCACCGTGCATGCACAAAAAAATGCATATATTGCAAAGCTCATACCTCGTTCTTCCCCTTCGTACTTCACTTTGCACGGCAAATCCTACTCTAGAAACTCCAAATGACTCCTCTAAGTGCTGAAATAATGCCTAAAGCAACATAGAATACACACTTAGGAACTAATCAATCAGAACAAAAACATCATGCATGTGAACGAAACCAAGAAAAATGGATAGATCTTACATTAATCTATCTTTTCTTCAACTTCATCATCTTCGAAATCCAACTCTAAATCGCCCTAAATCACGAGTGAAAGTGCTTACTGAGCTTTTTTTTTCTCTATACTTAGAGACTTAGAGAGCAAAGGAGAGGAACGAGGTCACAGAGAGTATGCTTTCACAGAGAGTATGCTTGCGCACGGAGCTGAAGCATGGCATATAAAAAGGAAGAGGATCCCTGTAGTGTCGGCAGATCAGGTTAAAACTCATCCTAGTGCAGCCTCGGATTCCCGCGCCGAGTGAGTTAATTCCCGCAGTGCTGTCATGTCCTCTAAAGCAAAAGCAGTGCTGACTGACTGATGCAGTCGCATCCACTGAAGCAAAAGTAGTGCTGAGTGACTGATGCGGTCGCGTCCCCTGAAGGAAAAGTTAGCAGAGTGAGTGATTCCCGGGCATACGAATCACCGCACAACATCGGATTCGCGCCCATGGAAATTAGCGCACAGCATGGTATTCCCACGCGTGAAAATCAGCATCGTCAGCGTGGGAATCATCGTTGTCGCACACGTGGGAATCAGCACTGCATGCAAGGAGCAAAAGTTGTCGCGCCCGTGGGAATCAGCACCGCACAGCGCAACGCATGCAGCAGCCGGCCGCCTCGGCTAGTGGCGGTGAGGCCCACTAGCGGGGCCTGCAGCCTGCACGGCCTGTCGGCCAGGGATAGACAGCGCCACTAGAGGCCGCCTCCCATGGTGGTGGCAGGGCTCACCTGGCCCACCCCGTTCCGTCCCAGCAAGGCGAACTGCAGCGATGCCGTTTCACCTGGGTGGCCGCCCGGCAGGGCCCGCCGCCTCTCGGCGTGGCGGCAGGTGCCACGTGTCGCCTACCGCGCCTACCGCCACGCCCGATGGGGTCCTTTTTGGCATTTTTCATGCGAAGGGGGTCTTTTCTAGCAATTCCAGTGGGCAGAGGGTCTCTTTAGACAAAAAATCCAAACTCAATTATGGCAGATACTTACCGCTAACTATGGCTTGACATGAGGAATTGGATGCATAAGAAACTAAAGATTGGTTGAAACAATTGTGCCAACTTCTACAACTGGCTAGTGATGATTCCTTCAAAACAGAGGAAGTGTACTTGCCAAAAGGAAAAACAGAGTTCTCATGAAGAACAGGAAAAAACAGAGGGAGACTTACAGTGGATTGAGATCCAGTGACTTGCCTCTAGCAAGTCACGTTGTGGTTCGGCCTTCACATACAGCTTTTATGCAAGGCAAAACATCCTAGATGTAGTTGTTATCCTTCATGAAACAGTCCATGAATTACACTGGAAAAAGTTAAATGGGGTGGTACTCAAAATAGACTTTGAGAAGGCTTATCACAAAGTCAAGTGGCCTTTTCTTCAACAGACTCTCAGAATGAAAGGATTTTCTACAAAGTGGCGCGCTATGATCCATAGCTTTGTTTTTGGAGGTAGTGTTGCCATTAAGGTCAATGATGACTTTGGAAACTATTTTCAAACGAAGAAGGGAGTGCGACAAGGTGACTCGGTATAGTGGTCATGATTGAGCGTGCCAAGGTTGATGGCCAAATTGATGGGGTAGTAGATCATGTAGTTGATGGTGGTCTCTCTATACTTCAATATGCCGATGATACGATTCTCTTCATGGATCATGACCTCAAGAAAGCGAGATAGCTGAAATTGATTTTATCAGCATTTGAGCAACTCTTGGGTCTTAAGATCAGTTTTCATAAAAGTGAATTGTTTTGCTTTGGCGAGACTCAAGACAAGGCCCACCTATACGATGAACTGTTCGGATGTGGGTAGGGTCAGTTTCCGATCACATATTTGGGAATACCGATACATTATCGGAGACTCACAAATGTTGAATGGAAACACGTAGAGGAGAGACTACAAAAAAGACTTAGCATTTGGAAATGTAAACTGCTGTCTCTGGATGGAAGATTGGTCCGCATAAATTCAGTACTTAGTAATATGGTACTATATGTTGGAAATATGAGCAATTTACCGAATAACTTTACTAACAGAAATACTAGATAAAGCATGACTAATATAGCAGAGATAAAGTAAGTCATGCAATCTGACAGAGAGAAGGTAAATAGCATCTTCACATATGAACTGTAGGCAAACATATCTAGAGCAAGCTGCATATATGAAGTAGAGCCTAACATATGTAGGGAAAACACTAGAACAAGGAACTGTGGCAGGACCTCTAACAGAGAGAGTAAGAACACGTACGGGACAACAGCAGTAGCGGTAGCACTGGACTTGGGTCGGTGTCTCGTCGAGGAGGTTGTCAACATCGGGGAAGAAGTCGTCATCGGGGAAGTAGTCATCGGGGTCTGTGATAAAGGAGTCAGTAGTCGCGCAGAGCGCTCCCCAAAAACCTTCTCAACCTTCTCCCGTACAGGACTCAAAAGGTGCGGTTTTGGAGGCCTACTGTCCCGACCTGCGGTGCACGCCGCAAGCCGGGATGGGGAAGATCATAGTAGTAGCTCAGTGATCAGGAACTTCGAGGCGAGATGATTGTGTTGTTCTGGTGCATCTTTGTGAGAGGAGCTACCTCCCTTTTATAGGCGCAAGAGAAGGAGGCGAGAGAGCAGCGACGGGAGATGAAGCAACAGAGGGAGACGAAGCGAACGGACTTCAGCCGAAGAGGTGCGCCGTTCGGATTCAGTGTCCACTACAGAAAACGTTTCAGCTCCCGCGTGACCTTTCGTATACCCGTCGTGCGTGGTAAAAATTTAGACATCGGCTCATTCCCGCAAGGTGTGGCATGGCGAGGCGGGCGGTGGAGGAGGAGCGCGCATGGATGTTCCTCTTGTTCTCATCCTCATACTTGTGGGGAAAGAACCTCCCTTATAAAGAGGTCCAACTCCCTCTACACTAGCAATGTGGGACTAAACTTTAGTTCCACCTCTTGCCTTGCACGAATGGGCTGCGTGGGCCTCTAGGATTTATTAGGAATTTCTTAAACTACTATTGGGCTAGGACCAAAATAGACAAAATTCCAGCAATCCCCCACCAGATCCCAGAGGCACACAAATTTTGCCTTTGGTTCCAAAACAATGTTTATATACCGTTACTGCAGTGGAGACTGTTAAGTTGAACTTCCACCTAGAACTCTATGCTACCCTAGTAAGCAACTTGAACAGTGGACTGGGCGTTTAACTGCAAGTTTTCTGCAAATCTAGCTTCACACAAAGCCTTGACCGATACATGGCTACCGTGGGTCTTCCCCGCGGGTGGAGCTTATGCGTCATACTCTGAGACCTTTCATGAGTTTACTAGAGAGAACCCTACTCTCATAGATTGCGACGTTTAACAATCAGACTCATATAGGTGTGTTCTTCAAAAGATTTTCTGCAGGACAACATCTCTGCTTAAAAGAGCCACTTAGAACACATTAAGATATATATCAACCTGCATGCAGATTAGTAGAGTATTGCATCTTCATGGAGTGGTATTGTAAATAGGATACTCTCCTCTCAGTTGACCAACATCTTGTCTTCCACATCTAATTCACGGTATCTTGGATCACAAAGAATAGGTTACCACTGTGAACAACTCATATTGTGGGTCTCATACCCATCTCCCTCGATGAATTATCTATCACATTACGTGATAAACCTTTAGTAAAAGGATCGGCCAGATTTTTAGATGTTTGGATATAATCCAATGCAATAACTCCGAAGTTACTCATTTTCCTGACAGACTTTAACCTTCTCTGAACGTGTCTTGATGACTTCATGTTATCCTTAGAGCTGCTCACTTTCGTGATCACAGTTTGATTGCCGCAGTTCATAAGGATACCTGGTACAAGTTTCTTAACAACCGGCAAGTCATTCAAGAGCCGGTGAAGCCAATCTGCATCGACTGTAGCTGTATCTAGTGTTGTGAGTTCTTCTTCCATTTTTGACCTCATTAAGATGGTCTGCTTGCAAGACTTCCAAGAAACATCGCTATCTCCATGAGTGAATACATATCCGCTCATGGCCTTTATCGATCTCATCAGCATTTGAGATCCAATTTGAGTCACTATACCCTTCAAGCACCTTTGGGTGCCCAGCGTAGTGAATTCCATAATTCGCAGTGCCTTTCAAATAACGCAAAACTCTCTCTAGAGCTTTCCAATGCACATCTCCTGGTTTTGAGACAAACCGGCTCAGTTTGCTAATAGCAAAAGAGATGTAAGGTCTTGTAGCACTGGTTAAATATTTAAGCAAGCCAATAATCTGAGAATATTTCAATTGGTCTCTAGCAATTCTTTGATTCTTTCGAAGCAACACACTAGCATCATATGGTGTTGGAGAGGGCTTGCAATCACTATAGCCAAAGGGACTCAAGATCTTTTCCACATAGTGACATTGAAGCAATGTAATCCCACCATCATCGTCTCTCAACAACTTGATGTTCATAATGACATCCGCCACTCCTAAATCCTTCATCTCAAAGCAACAAGATAGGAAATCCTTGACCTCCTTAATAACCTTCAGATTTGTTCCGAAAATCAATATGTCATCAACATGCAAGCAAAGGATAACTCCCTCGCCCCCACCATGGAGATAGTACACACATTTATCAGCTTCGTTTACAACAAAGCCTGCAGCTGTTAAAGTTCTTTCAAACTTCTCGTGCCACTACTTGGGTGCTTGCTTAAGTCCATACAAAGACTTCAACAACTTGCACACTTTTCCTTCCTGACCATCTACTACAAACCCATCTGTTTGTTCCATGTAAATTTCCTCATCCAACTCTCCATTTAGAAAGCAGTCTTAACATCCATTTGATGGACGAGAAGACCATGTGAGGCCGCTAGAGAAAGTAGCACTTGAATTATGGTCAGTCGAGCCACAGGTGAGTAAGTATCAAAGAAGTCTTCACCTTCCTTTTGGGTATAACCCTTGGCCACGAGCCGAGCCTTGTACTTTTCAATAGTACCATCAGGCCTAAGTTTCTTCTTGAATACCCATTTGCACCCTATAGGTTTGCACCCATAAGGACAATCAGTTATCTCCCAAAGTTTCATTTGCCAAGATGGAATCCATCTCACTACAGACCGCTTCCTTCTAGTAGTCAGCATCTTCAGATGCATAGGCCTCTGAAATAGAACTGGGAGCGTCATCTATGAGATACACAAGAAAATCATCACCAAAGGACTTTGCAATCCTCTGTCTCTTGCTCCTAATAGGAACTTCATTGTTCTCCTCCACATGTTTTTCAAAGTGTTCCATCAAAATGGCAGGTTCAACAATTGCAACCGGTTCTTGATTCAATGAACTAGGCATCTCCTGATTAGATGAGGTAGCCATATCCTTCATGGGAAATATATCTTCAAAGAAAGTAGCATCATTCGACTCCATGATCGTACCGACATGCATGTCAGGTACCTCAGATTTTACAACCAAGAATCTATAACCAATGCTATGAAAAGCATATCCTAGGAAAACACAATCCACAATTTTTGGTCCCAGCTTCTGCTTCTTTGGAATTGGCACATTGACTTTCGCCAAACAACCCCAGGTTCATAGATAAGAGAGCTTTAACCTTTTCTTCTCCCATTCCTCGAACAGAGTTATCTCTTTGTTCTTTGCGGGAACTCGGTTTAGGACATGACATGCCGTCAATATCGCCTCCCCCCATCATGCCTTGGAGAGACCCGATGTGTCTAACATGGCGTTAACCAAATCAGTTAGAGTACGATTCTTTCTTTCGGCCACCCCATTTAACTGAGGTGAATAGGGAGGCGTCCTCTCATGGATTATACCATGTTCCGCATAAAAAGAATCAAATTCATTTGAGAAATACTCTCCACCACGATCGGACCTAAGCCTCTTGATCTTTCGATCAAGTTGGTTTTCCGCTTCAGCTTTATAGATCTTGAAATAGTTCAAAGCCTCGTCCTTAGATTTCAGAAGATACACATGACAGTATCTAGTGGAGTCATCAATTAACTTCATAAAATACTTCTTTCCACCTTTTGTCAAAACACCATTCATTTCACATAGATCTGAATGTATGAGCTCTAGTGGTGCAAGATTTCTCATTTCCGGAGTCACATGAGACTTACGAGGTTGCTTAGCTTGCACACACACTTGACACTTAGATACCTTGACAGTGGTGAAACTAGGGATTAAGTTTAATTTTGCTAGTCGCAACATGCAACCAAAATTAACATGACAGATACGTGAATGCCACACATTTGATTCACTATTGTTGCAAACATGATTAACAACTTTATTCCAAACATCTGATAAGGATAAACGAAACAGGCCTCCTGACTCATAGCCTTTGCCAACGAAGGTTCCATACTTGGATATTACAAATTTATTCGACTCAAAGACAAGCTTGTAGCCATCTCTACACAGAAGAGATCCGCTAACAGGGTTTTTATTGACGGAGGGGATATAATGCATGTTCTTCAGCCGCACGATCTTCCCTGAAGTAAACTTCAGATCGACCGTGCCAACACCATGAGCAGAAGCACTTGAACCGTTGCCCATCAGCATGGTGGAAGTCCCTGCGGTCTGATAAGACGAAAACATGGAAATATCACCGCATACATGCACATTAGCACCCATGTCAATTAACCAATCAGGAGAATAACATACTGAAAGAATAGTGGGAAATATTCCATACCTAGCATCCTTCATGTCAGTGTCTCCAATGACAACATTAGCGGTCTTGCCGCTTTTCCCAAGATGACGCTTGTCATAGCGATTAGGGAAACTAGGTGCCCAATGATTAGGATCTCCACACACATGACAAACACCTTTCTTCTTGTCATTCTTCTTCTTAAAGTTCGTGTGTTGTACAACCTTGTTCTTCCCATCAAACTTTGCTTTACCATCAAACTTGCCCTTGTACTTGAACTTGTGGGGCTGGAAGTTTTTCTTCTGTACCAGATTGGCACTAGAACCTCCCTCAATACCTCAAGCACGATGTCCTTTGCTCCCGCCTTTTCTTCGACATCAAGAATACCAATAAGATTCGGAACGGAAAATTCCTGCCTCTTATGCTTCAATAAGGTAGCAAAGTTCCTCCACGTGGGAGGAAGCTTAGTGATTATACCTCCGGCAATAAACTTGTCCGGTAGGATACAATTGAACTGCTCAACTTCTCTAGCAAATGAATGTATCTCATGAGCTTGCTCAACCACGGAGTGCTCTTCAGTCATCATGTAATCATATAATTGCTCCATGATGTACAACTCAGTGCCAGCATCCGAGACCCCAAACTTAGCCTTGAGTGCATCCCACATATCTTTTCCATTATCAATTGATGCATAAGCATCAACTATGTTCTCACCAAGAACACTCAAAAGAGAAGCCTTAAACAGAGTATCCATTTTCTGAAAAGCTTGTGCCTGTTGAGCATCATACTCTCCTTCAGGTTTGCCAAGAATGGCGTCATAGCAGCTCATGGTTTGAAACCATAAGACTGCTCTCACGCGCCACCTCTTATAGTGGATACCCTCAAACATAGGAGGTCTCATGGAAGCAGCAAAACCACTTGGGGTAAATTGCCTATAATAAGGTTTTTGGATTGTTGGAAATATGAGCAATTTACCGAATAATTTTACTAACGGAAATACTAGATAAAGCATGACTAATATAACAGAGATAAAGTAAGTCATGCAATCTGATAGAGAGAAGGTAAATAACATCTTCACATATGAACTTTAGGCAAACATATCTAGAGCAAGCTGCATATATGAAGTAGAGCCTAACATATGTAGGGCAAACACTAGAACAAGGAACTGTGGCAGGACCTCTAACAGAGAGAGTAAGAACACGTACAGGACAACAGCAGTAGCGGTAGCACTGGACTTGGGGTCGGTGTCCTCGCCGGCGATGTCGTTGGGGAGGTTGTCGACGTCGGGGAAGTAGTCGTCGGAGTCCGTGACGAAGGAGTCAGTAGTCGCGCAGAGCGCTCCCCAAAAACCTTATCACCCTTCTCCCGTACAGGACTCAAAAGGTGCGGTTTCGGAGACCTACTGTCCCGACCTGCGGTGCACGCCGCAAGCCGGGACGGGGAAGATCGTAGCAGTAGCTCGGTGGTCAGGAACTTGGAGGCAAGAGGACTGTGTTGTTCAGGTGCGTCTCTCTGAGAGGAGCAACCTCCCTTTTATAGGCGCAAGAGAAGGAGGCGAGAGGGCAGCGACGGGAGATGAAGCAACAGAGGGAGACGAAGCGAACGGACTTCAGCCGAAGAGGCGCGCCGTTCGGATTCAGCGTCCACTACAGAAAACGTTTCACCTCCTGCGTGACCTTTTGTATACCCGTCGTGCGTGGCAAAAATTTATACATCGGCTCGGCTCATTCCCGCAACCCACTTCTTGATGAGGCGAGGCGAGGCGAGGCGAGGGGTGGCGTGGCGGGCGGCGGAGAAGGAGCGCGCGTGGATGTCCCTCTTGTTCTCATCCTCATACATATGGGAAAAGAAGCTCCCTTATAAAGAGGTCCAACTCCCTCTAAACTAGCAATGTGGGACTAAACTTTAGTTCCACCTCTTGCCTTGCACGAATGGGCTGCGTGGGCCTCTAGGATTTATTAGGAATTTCTGAAACTGCTATTGGGCTAGGCCCAAAATAGACAAAATTCTAGCACTATATATGATTTCCTTCTTCCAGTTAACAAAAGGAGTTTTACATAGATTGGACTACTTCCGATCAAAATTATTTTGGCAAGGAGATAGCGACAAAAAGAAATATCAACTGGCTAAATGGAGTGTGGTTTGCCGTCCCAAAGACCAAGGCGGGTTGGGCATTCATGACCTTGAGGTTAAGAATAGGGCTCTTCTCGGCAAATGGTTGTTTAAATCACTAACAGAAGATGGTGTATTGCAAACCCTCCTAAGGAGGAAATATGTGGGTTCCAAGGCGGTATCCCAAGTATATTGGAAGACTGGGGATTCCTACTTTTGGGCGGGTCTAATGGCTACGGAAAAATATTTCTTCTGCTATGGATCCTTCTAGATTAAGGACGGCTCGGAAATTAGATTCTGGGAGGAAAAGTGGCTAGGAAATGCTACACTCCGGGAACAATATCCGGCTCTATACAACATTGTGCGCCACAAAGGTGATAGTATCGCCACGGTAATGGAATCATTTCCGCCAAATGTGACGTTCAAAAGAGACTTAATTGGACCCAGACTCCAATCGTGCAACCTCCTGCACCAACGGTTGTCCACGGTGCAATTGTCACATGGGTCTGATGTATTCCGATGGAACCTCCATGGGAATGGACAATTCTCAGTGGATTCTATGTATAGAGCGTTAATCCAGTCTGATGTGCCAGTTGTTAATAACAAGAAGATCTGAAAGATGAAGATACATCTTAAGAATAAAATCTTTGCATGGTATCTTCGTCGCGGAGTCATTCTTACTAAAGATAACTTATTAAGAGGAATTGACATGGAAACCCGCAATGTGTCTTTTGTCACCATGGAGAGACAATAAAACATTTATTCTTCCAATGCAAATTGGCTCGTTCTATATGTCCAGTCATCCAAATAGCTTCTGGCTTGTATCCTCCCTGTAGTGTTTCTAATGTATTTGGCAACTAGTAACATGGGATTGATCACATGTTTAGAACTCTTCTCAGGGTGGGAGCGTTTGCCGTTATTTGGTCGCTTTGGCTAAGTAGAAATGATAAGATTTTAGCGATAAAAGTACTCCTCTGTTGCATGTTATCTACAGATGTACCGGGACTGTTCATTTATAGTCCTCTCTACAATGCATGGAGAATTGATGTCTGTTTACAAAGGTGTGTACACGATTGGAGGCTACGGCGTGGGATACTTTTGCCCCCCTCCACTATAGGCATTATACGGACTCTACATGTTTCGTTGTAATTCATTTTTTTAATTTTTATTTTGTGTGAGAGGATCTTATTTGGCTGTGGGCATCTTAGTTATGCAGAGGCCGGGTGTAATACTTAAATCTTTTAAGTAATAAAGCGCCCTTTTCGAAAAAGCAAGTCACCTTGTAACTAGCCCACTCTCATCACTGGGCTGGACTGGCCTGTTCGGCCTGAAACGTCCTACGCTTCTCTACAGAACATACAGTACTGTATTTAATGAAATTGCTTGTTGGTGAGACGTGAGGATATTGCACCATCACCCTGGGCGTTATTATGTTATATAGTGGAGCTAATCATTGCCAAAGTGGCCGGTGTTGGACATGACGTTGAGGAGGTTGGTCTGAATAGTAATCCAAGAAAGATTCCTCAAATGACATTTTTTTTCCCTGCAGGCAAACGAGAGAGATAGGTTCTTTTTGGTGGAACTACGAGCCCAGCTGCTTGATGCATGTCTTAATTAACCATACAAGGGTCATTAAGTTAACACTTACTTAACTTGCGTATCAAAACATATACACTTTTGCTAAAAGAAGAATGTTTATATACATATGTTGCTTTGTTCAATGAGGCTATACACTTCAGCAGGAAAATAATCTAAATGATTGCAGCACAAACACGGACAGAAGAATGTTTATATACATATGTTGCTTTGTTCAACTTATGTCATTTTTATGTCTAAAATTATATTAAAAAGTATTTATAAAATGTTAACAAATGGTTGCTTAGTTTCAAAAAAATGTTATTAGCTTTCAAAATGTTTGAACATGTACTTGAAAAATGAAAAGCAAAATGTTTAATATTTCTGAAATGCGACATTTTTAAAACATAGATTTTTGGTGTCTAATTTTCTATATATATTTCGTATTTTTGTATACATAAAAATATACACATTTAACATTTCCTGAATACATGATTGACATTTGTTATATGTCTATGTTTTCCTTACACATTTTATATTTTTTCCATACATCAGAATCTATTTTTTCTATGAATATTTCGAATCTTTTGTATACATAAAAAAATATAAACATTTAACATTTTCTAAATACATGACCAAATTTTTTTATTTTTTTATTTATATATTTTTCATACAAATTGTACATCTTTTGTATACATTTGTATACACCAAAAACATATTTAAACATACATTTAACATTTTTGAAATACATGGTTAACATTTTTGAAAACTTATATTTTTATTTCTATTTTTCCATACACACAATACATTTTTTGTACACATTGGAAAGATTTTTTCTACATAAATTTAACATTTTTCAAATGCATGATTAATATTTTTCAAATTATTAATGTAAAGAGTGTTTGTAATATTTATAAATAGATTATTTGGAAGTGTAAATAAAAGTAAAAAAATCCGTGAAAAACAGAAAAAAAAAATGAGGTTGTAGCCTCTTGCCTGTGGCCTCCCGCGCCTTGAGCCAGCCCAGTCTCATGCTATGACGAGGCTGCCCTACATCTCACAGTAAGTGAGACATAGGGGCACCCTGAAGAAGCGAGAGAACCTGTCAGGAGGAGCAGGCGCTTGTGGGCTGCAGCCCACGTACATACAGCAAGAGCACCATAAATGGTTCCTTGAAAACATGATCCTCGTGACAAATCGTAAATGACGCTAGGGCCGACCCTTGGGGACCACCTATATGCCGCTAACTGTGGCAAGAGGTCAACGTTTCGCACAGGGCGGCTAACGTGGGCCGGCCCATTTGTAGGTGTGGTCAACATTAAAAAACGCCGGAAACAAAAATGTTGCCGCTGGGATTCAAACGCGCAACCACGGAATGACTTGTTCGCTGTGCTAACAGCTGCGCCAGACATGTCCTTGTGTTAGATTGGACTCCTGACGCCTCAAGAACTAACGACGGCGGCAAAACATAAACACGGCTCTATGTACGGGATCGAACCAAGGAGCTCTTGCTCGTTAAGAATGTCACTAGCCACCACAACTACTGAGATTAAATATCTAAAATAGCAGCCAATGTGTGTCAACTATAAGCCACTAATAGATAAACTTATTTCTAAATTTTGTACGTGATTTTTGAACGAGATTAAATATCTAAAATAGCACCCAAAACATTTTTGACAAAAGGAACAAATATGAAAGGGAGAACAACATATTAAATTATGAAACAAAAATTGGAAATGCAAACATTTGTTTTAAAACAGGAACAAAATATTATGTCTTCCGAAAAAAAAGAACAAATATTATATCAGGAACTGTTTTTGAAATTACGAACATTTTTTGAAAAACACAAACATTGAAATTTTTTTAAGATGTCTAGAATGCAAATTTTCAGTAATTTTTTGAACATACGAAACATTTTTTTAAAACATGAACGTTTTGGAATTTGTGAACAACTTTGTAAAGCACGAACATTTTTTGAATGTTGAGAACAAATTTGAAAGCGCAAACAATTTTTTAAAGGATGAACATTTTTTAAATCTTGTGAACAAATTTTGAAACGGAGAACAATTTTGAGAAATCTCGAAGAAATTTGGCAGCGCCAACTTCTCTGAATACATGAAAAAAAAATTGAAATCCGGTACATTTTTGTAATTACAAAAGTTTTGAACTTTTTGTGTAACAAGAACAATCTCTGAATTTTGAGAACAATTTTTCAAAAACTGAACATTTTTTGGCAACACGAACAAAATTTGAATTTTTGATTTTTTTTAAATATTAGAACACAAATGGAAATAAAAAAACCAAAGAAAGAAAAATTCTTGAAAAGAGAAATTAACTTTGAAAGGAAAACTGAAAGAAAAGAAAAAAGTAACAAAAAGAAATGAAAATAGAACCAGAAAAAGGAAGAAGAAAAAAATAGTAAGAGTAAAAAAGAAAAAGAAAAGGAAAAATAAAAAACCGGTTTAGAAACCTTCTACAAGGTTCTCAAAACCAGTAAGAACCAACTGGGACGTTCTGGAAGGTTCACAAAACCGGAATCTGTATGCTACGGCCGGCCCAAAATCGCTCGCTGGTCGCATCCCTGTGCGATTCGTCGACAGTTTGATGCAGTATGCGTCAAATAGGTTTTTCCCCTG
>NC_041383.1:44513605-44537210 GCF_002162155.2 Triticum dicoccoides
TTCCCCTGGGGGTGGTGGGGGGGGGGAGGGGGGGGGGGCGGGGGCAGGGGTGCGCCCGCACCGGGCCCCCAAAATCCGTATGCAGGCAAGACCCATTACTTCTTAGACAAAGTAGCCCAAGTAAAGGCACATAGAGGAATGGAAGGGACGTAAGTATTGTCTAAAAAAAGGAAGGGACGTAAGTATAGCAGCCAAAAAAAGATGCACACGCACACAATTTGTGTAATCACCTCGTCCTGTATTCCTAGGTTCGTACAAGCCGTGATTTTATACTCCCTTTGTAAAAAAATATAAGAGTGTTTAGATCACTAAAAAGTGATCTAAACACTCTTATATTTTTTTACAAAGGGAGTACCCTCAGTTCCACTAGCTCCAGGAATCCCTACGGCAAGTCGCATCCACAGCCGGCAGACATTCTCAGGAGCTTGGCGCAATCACACACGATGCACTCGCACATTGACATCACAGAGCGCCTCAGTCTTCAGATCTCCACTATCCAGACACTGGGCGCACGAGTATATAGTCTCCTAGATCCTGTCGGAAGTCCACATTGTGGCATCATCGAGTGTCCGATGTCCGACGCCGATCCGACCAACCCCGGGTATAAATTGTTACGCCCCAGATGAGTAAAAGGTGCGATATGTTTTAGAAATCAGGTTCTGAACAATCATATTATTATTCCTTATTTTATATACATAATTTACCTTTAATAATTAGAAAACTTCTACATTGTTGCTAATTAAATGATTTACTACCACATTCACTATGCATAGCTTGCACTGTTCAACTTTTGATGCAATGTTTTTATTTTCAGCACCCTGTTACCTTGTCGTCCAGAAAGTACGCATGTTGTAACGGAAAAAGGAAAGGAAAAATGACTGATAGAATCGCAGAGAGGGGTGGTTCACAAAATTTTCAAGAGTAATACTAGTGATTCAATAATCCAGATGATGAGTCCGATGACGATAGTTGTTGTGGAGGAAGAGCATCAAGAAGAAATTTTTGTATGTGATTGACAACGATCCCATCATAAGCGACTTGCATTGAGGAAAGTTAGAAGAAAGTGTTAAAGGTACATCCAATTATTTGATATGAAAATTGATTTTGAATGTGAAGTGTTTATTGGTAACATTTTATATAGATGTATATTGGTCATTATTGCTATGATGGTTGTACAAGGGGGCCCAAAGACATAATTTCAACCCGGGTCCCCAAAATCTCAGGACCGGCCCTGTATAACACCTTTAGCGTGTAATGGGTTTGCACATGTATTGGTCTCAATCGTTTCTCCAGGCATTTGTTGTCACAGTCGCTTCTTTTTAGTCTTTTTAATTTGTTTTTTTTTGTTCTCTGTTTCTCTATTGGGGTTTGTATTTTGCTTTTGGTTTTTTGTTTCTCTCATTTTTTTCAGTTGTTTTTCCTTTTTGTTTATTTACTATCATTCATTTAAATTTTGCCGTTTTTTTGGAGTTTCATGCATCTTTTTGGTTTCTACGGTTTTCTGTTGATTTTTCTACTTTTTATATCTTTCCTAGTGTATTCTATTTTTATTTTTTTGCTTTTCCTTCAGATTTTTTCCATTGTTTTTTCCCACCCACCTTTCTAGTTTTCATTTTATGTATTTTTCTATACAATTATCAATATATGTTTATAAATACGCACCAAACATTTTCTTAATGAACGTTGATTTTTCTTAATAATGATGATTTTCTAGTAGATGACAAAAATAATGAATATGTTTTGAATATACACTGAATTTTTGTAAACATAGACAGAACAATTTTAAATGCATGATGACCACTTTCTTAAGCAAAGATTTTGTTTTTTCCGTGAAAAAATGAATGGAAAAATGAAGAATAACCAAAGAAATACTACAATGGCAATCTGGGCTGGCCCACTGCACTCCACCATGTGCCATGTGCTTCTTTCCACAAAGTGTGCTTCACATGAGGAAAACATAAAATAGAACTTTTTTTGATGAAACTACGGAAAAATCATGCAAAATTCAAAATCCTTCAAAAAAATAAAACCCCAAAACATGTCAAAAACATGCATCGCGACCTGGCTGCACCCCGAGCACCCGCTAGGAAGACCCCAAAGGATACCCGTTCATTATCGCTCCCCAGTATATCGCCTCTTGTGAGCCCTAGCATCGCCTCGCTTAGATACTAGTCACTCACCATGCCTACTGGGCCGGCCCATGAACCACGATCATCTATGAACGCGCTTGTTGCTCTGCCTAGCTGCGCTTGTCCCCTTTCTTGTATAATTCTTGTCCCCTTCGTTACATTACAATAGTCAACATATCATTAAAAAAACCCAGCTTACGTGCATTTCAGAAAATGTTTCGTGATATTTAAGAAAGTTCACATGTTTTAAACCATGTTCATGGTATTTTTACCAAAATGTTCATGAAAAATGTTAAAAGCTTGTTCTCCAGTTTGTGGGAAAAAATTGTACCATTCAAAAAACGTTGATGACGTTGAAAAAATGTTCATGTGTTTAAAAAATTATGTTCATGACATTATAAAATGTTCATGCAATGTTAAAAATGATTGCACATTTTAAAAAAAGCATACCATTTGGAAAAGTGTTCAAAGTATGTTACAATATATATTCACCTTGTATTTGGAAATATTTAATGTAATTTGATAATTTCAACATGTATTCGGCTAAAATGTTGAATATGTATTCAAAAATATCAAACATGTATCTGAAAAATGTACAGCGTGTATTAAAAAAGGTTGACATGTATTTGAAAATAGGAAAAAGATAAATATGAAAAATAAAATAATAGTAAAAATGAGCAGTGAGTAGGGAAAAAATAATAATGAAGACAAATAAAAACTGATAAAGAAAAATACTAAAAACAGGAAAAAAATCCCCGCTCAAAATCTTACAAAAAACTGGATGTAAGGTTTTGAAAACTAATGCAATCACAATCCTAATATAGGTAGAACCTTTCCTAAAACCGCTAGCACAAATCTTGTTTGCCCGGCCCACCCGGCGAGTGCTGCTACAGTCTCGCAATAAGCAAGACCAAGCATTTGCGAATTGCTATTGCTATCTCTGGCAATGTGGTGGTTTCAGGCGGACTTAAACCCCAAAATCCCAATAAGTTGCATAAGATTAGAAGCAGGCACGGAATTTATTTTTTTGGCCTGGTTGGTGGCATCCTGGGAAACACTGTGACTTACCCTTTCAAGAAATACTGCCCGATTTATGCTAAGATAGTATATTAAGATTGGTACCTTTTTGATAGCATTAAGATTGAGATTGTAAGTATTTGCATTCGTATGACTCTTGTTTTCTAGATCATGCACTCTATTTATTTAAGATTGTTTGCCTCAAATATTTATTTAAGATTGATACTACTTAGTGACGCTTGAGTAACTAGCTTTTAATTCCATTCGAGCATATACTTCACTACATAGATAGCTGCACGGAGTAGCAGTGGTGGAGCAAAAACAATTCGCTGCATGGGCTAAGGCAGGCCAGGGTGAAGGATACCTCATAAAATTTGCTCTCAAGACGCTTTTGTTGAGCCTAGTTTTGCCCTAAAGTAGCTCTGCTAGTACGGAGTAGCAATTGTTGGGAACACATACATATCCAACTCCATTTCGCATATACAAAGGGGACACACCTTCATTCACCATGTCACTTCTGTATAATTAGTTGTTCTTTAGAAACAACAAACATAGACTCAAAATCTCACACATCTTTTTTGCGAAGATCAGAACACGCATCTCACCGTTGACAAGAATATCATCTTGCACTTATTGTTTATGTTGCACAAAATTAATATTCAAGCATTAGTAAGAAGTTAAAACCTGGCTCCGGTTCCCCATAGGCTAGTGGTACAACCACACTCATAATCATCCTACCTAGTAGCTAGTGACCAACAAATGCGACTACTTGGTACTCCCTCTGATCCGGAAAAAAGTGTGTTTTTTTGGATCGGAGGGAGTACCATTTGAGTTGTAGTACAAGCACTATCGTAGAACACGTTACCAATGGTGGGCCTAAAATGTTTACCTTTCATGGGCGCCGATTTTATAGACTTGACTAGTATTTGAGTACATGGTAGCTTATAGAGGACCTATGCTCTAAATTCTAGATTTGGATTTGAGTGCATTGTTGCTTAAAAGAGGACCTATGCCCTGGCTTTTTCGACGTTTTGTAAAACTTAAAAGGATGTCCATCTCGATATTTATTATACAACAAATTGTAAGTTTTAGTGCCAAAAGAATGTTAACATGCATCCTGCGCCAAACAAAAAAAAACAAGTTGGTGCGACCTGACTAGTATGCTATTCAGATGTAAGCAAAATTCTTTTCTTTATGCATAGTGCAACCGTAAATACATGTTTTGTGTCAAGGCGAGCACTTCAGAAGATGTTTTACTACTTTTCATAGTGGGCAACTAAATGAGAGAATATACATAGATTTTACATGTAGGTATTCCATATCAGTTTGGAATTAGCATTTGGTTCCACCTTTACAATCAATGAAGCAAAGCAAAGATCACACCCTACAATATTCCTAATGTTTTAGGCATCATTTAATATGTATCGGTCTCAAAATCTCAGGACCAGCCCTGTATGACGCCTTTAGCATGTAATGGGTTTGCACATGTATTGGTCTCAATCGTTTTTCCAGGCATTTGTTGCCATGGTCGCTTCTTTTTAGTCTTTTTCAGTTGTTTTTTGTTCTCTATTTCTCTATCTGGGTTCACAGTTTTCTTTTGGTTTTTTATTTATCTTGTTTTTTCAATGGTTTTTTCTTTTGCTTTCTTTACTATCATTCAATTAAATTTGGCGTTCTTTCTTTTTTGGGAGTTTTCATGCATCTTTTTGATTTCTATGATTTTCTATTGATTTTTCTGCTTTTTATATCTTTCCTATTTTATTCTATTTTTTACTTTTCCTTCAGGTTTTTCTTTTCTATTGCTTTTTCCTCCCACCTCTCCGGTTTTCATTTTATGTATTTTCCTATATGATTATCAGTATATGTTTATAAATACATACCAAATATTTTTCTTAATGAACGTTGATTTTTCTTAATATATGATGATTTTTTTAGTATATGACAAAAATAATGAATATGTTTTGAATATACACTGAATTTTTTAAACGTAGACAGAACAGTTTTAAATGCATGATGACCACTTGCTTAAGGAAACATTTGGTTTTTTTTTGGGAAAAATTGAATGAAAAAACAAAGAAAAAAACTACAATGGCAATCTGGGCTGGCCGACTGCACTCCACCATGTGCCGTGTGCTCTGTTCCGCACAATGTGCTTCACATGAGGAAAACATAAAATAGAACCTTTTTTACAAAACTTAGGAAAGACCTTGCAAAATTCAAAATCCTAAAAAAGGCCCAAAACCCGTCAAAACATGCATCGCGACCTGGATGCACCCTGAGCGCCCTGTAGGAATCCCCCAAAGGGTACCCTATCAGTGCCTCGCTTAGATGCTAGTCGCTCACCATGCCTATTTGGATGGCCCGTGAACCACGATCATCTATGAACACGCATGTCGCTCTACCTAGCTGCGCTTGTCCCCTTTCTTATATAATTCTTGTCCCCTTCGTTACATTACAACATTCAACATATCATTAAAAAAGACCAGCTTGCGTGCATTTCAGAAAATGGTTCATGACATTTAAGAAAGTTCACATGTTTTAAATCATGTTCATGGTATTTTTAACAAAATGTTCATGAAAAATGTGAAAAGCCTGTTCTCACAGTTTGTAAAAAAATATTGCACCATTCAAAAAACGGCTGATGACATTGAAAAAATGTTCAGGTGTTTAAAAAATATGTTAAGGGCATTAAAAAATGTTCATGCAATATTAAAAAACTGATCGCACATTTAAAAAAATCATACCACTTTTGAAAAGTATTCAAAATATGTTACAATATATATTCACCTTGTATTTGAAAATATTTAATGTAATTTGATAATTTCAACATGTATTTGGCTAAAATGTTGAATATGTATCCGAAAATATCAAGCATGTATCTGAAAAATGTTCAACATGTATTAAAAAAGGTCGACATATATTTGAAAATGGGAAAAAGATAAAGATGAAAAATATAATAATAGTAAAACCGATCAACAAAAATGCTAAAAACAAATCAAAACAGATAAAGAAAAATACTAAAAACAGGAAAAGAAAAAAAAACGCCCAAAAACCTTACGAAAAACTGGGCGTAAGGTTTTGAAAACAAATGCAATCGCAATCCTAGTGTAGCTAGAACCTTTCCTTAAACTGCTAGCAGAAATCTTGTTTGGCCGGCCCACCCGAGTGAAATGTATAGGCGAGAGCTGCTACAGTCTCGCAATAAGCAAGACCTAGCATTTGCGGATTGCTATTGCTATCTCTGGCAATGTGGTGGTTTCAGGCGGACTTAGACCCCAACATCCCAATAAGTTGCATAAGATTAGAAGTAGGCACGGATTTTTTTTGGCCCGGTTGGTAGTACTACACTTGCCTTTTCTATTTATTGCTAATTTGTTTCCTGAGAAACACTGTGACTTATCATTTCAAGAAATACTGCCCGATTTACGATAAGATAGTACTCCCTCCGTCCCAAAATAACTGTCTCAAGCTTAGTACAACTTTGTACTAGAGTTAGTATAAAGTTGAGACACTTATTTTGGGACGGAGGGAGTATATTAAGGTTGGTATTTTTTTGATATCATTAAGATTGAGATTGTAAGTATTTGTATTTGTATGACTCTTGTTTTCTGGATCAATGCACTCTATTTATTTAAGATTGTTTTTCTCAATTATTTATTTATTTAAGATTGATACCACTTAGTGAGGCTTGAGTAACTACCTTTTAATACCATTCGAGCAGATATTTCACTACATAGATAGCTGCACGGATTAGCAGTGGTGGAGCACAAATAATTCGCTGCATGGGCTAAGGCAAGCCAGGGTGAAGGATACCTCATAAAATTTGCTCTCAAGACGCTTTTGTTGAGCTTTCCCTAGTTTTGCCCTAAAGTAGCTATGCCAGTATGGAGTAGCAATTGTTGGGAACACGTAGAATCCAACTCCATTTCGCATATACAAAGGGGATACACCTTCATTCACCATGTCACTTCGGTATAATTAGTTTTTCTTTAGAAACAACAAACATAGACTCAAAACCTCACACAATTTTTTGCGAAGATCAGAACATGCGTCTCACTATTGACAGGAATATCATCTTGCACTTATTGTTTATGTTGCACAAAACGAATATTCAAGCATTAGTAAGAAGTTAAAACCTGGCTCCGGTTCCCCATAGGCTAGTGGTACAACCACACTCATAATCATCCTACCTAGTTGTGACCAACACATGCGACTACTTGGTACTCCCTCGGATCCAAAAAAGCATTTGAACTAATGCCACACAACTTTTTTTGGATCGGAGGGAGTACCATTTGAGTTGTAGTACAAGCACTATTGTAGAACATGTTACCAATGGTGGGGCTAAAATGTTTGCCTTTGATGGGCGTCGAGCTTATAGACCTGACTAGTATTTGTGTACATGGTAGCTTAGAGAGGACATATGTCTAAATTCAAGATTTGGATTTGAGTACATTATTGCTTAAAGAGGACCTATGCCCTGGCTATTTCTACATTTTATAAAACTTAAAAGGATGTCCATCTCGATATTTATTATACAGCAAATTGTAAGTTTTAGTGCCAAAAGAATGTTAACATGTATGCTGCGCCAAAAAAAACAAATTGGTACGACCTGACTAGTATGCTATTCAGATGTAAGCAAAATTCTTTTCTTTATGCATAGTGCAAGCGTAAATACATGTTTTGTGTCAACGCGAGGAATTCAGAAGATGTTTTACTACTTTTCATAGTGGGCAACTAAATGAGAGAATATACATAGATTTACACGTACGTATTCCATATCAGTTTGGAATTAGCACTTGGTTCCATCTTTACAATCAATGAAGCAAAGCAAAGATCACACCCTACAATATTCCTAATGTTTTAGGCATCACTTAATATGCCTTTGACTCACTCCGGAAATGGGCATCTGATATGACGACTAAAAGGGCGCCTGGGTGCATGCGGCCCAAAGGCAGTGGCTACAAAACTGGAAACGATTGCAAAATCCATCATCACCCTTTTCAGCCATTCTTGCAGTAGATTAGACATGCTAACAAAACCCCTCATGAAAAAGGAGTGGAGATTACGTAACGTATCCTTTACCTAGCTATAGCTATCTAGCTTGCCTTGTTTTCTTAACTAACCTAATTTCTTTGTGATCCCTCCAATCCAACTCATGAAAGCAACACAAAGCTGCTACTAATTAATAAGCTTGCTGATAGGTCAATAAAGGGAAGGGGGAAGTGGCACCGGCCAAGAGAAGTTCTGTTTCAAAGTTGGTAACCTGTACGTACGGTCTGAGGCGCCGCTAATCGGATAGCTACTTAGTCACTAGTAGGGTTTCTGTCCTTATGATGATTATGGTGATGTAGATAGGTTATTCAACACTACTTCCATGAAACTAAAAGTGTATCAGTCGAGCCGCATATACACATGGTGCCCATACATGTGTGTCGGGTCGGGTATGGTAGGTTAATCTTGCCGTTTAGCTAGATAATCATGCTTAATTGTGCGACTTATTTACGAACTTAACACCCTCAAAAAGTGTTTTACTTTCATCTGAAGTTGTAATAGGATTATGATTGTTCTATACTATCTTAAAAAGTAAAACACATGGTTATCTGCTTCCTACAATAAAATTTATTTTTCTCAAAGAATACAATAAAATTCATTAATTTTATGAACCAACTATTGGTTGGATGATTATATCCTCGATGAACTAAAGATCAAATCTCAGGTTTCACGCTATTAATTAATAAGAATTATTTCTTACTTAGTTGAGAACAGACATACGCAAGTATGGACTTTGTCGAATTTAAAGGTTTGTGTGTCTGTGTGTGTGGGCAAGTACACATTCAATGTTCGTCAATACTGTATTCTCTATCTTTAAAAAATCATTAGTTGTCTTAGCCCATCAATGCACTATATGCTTTGCCGGTAGGCTTGCAGAATCAATATCGGCGGTTGTTGATCTCATGATCTGACGGATTTGTTCACAAACAACGTGCCTAAAGCCGATGGTGCATGCATATCAACTTGGTGATGGATGATCCTTTGGTGGACCCACGTATCTGCTCCATCCATCCATACCTACCCTGCATGGGAATCTAGCTTTCAATTCAAAGATTTGAAGGATATAGGGATAACTGATTAGTTAACTCCAATATAGTAATATCACATATGTTGTTATCATCCTGTAGCTATGAAACCGCAACTAACACAACCTTAGCTAGAATGCTAGATACTTAGTAAACAACGTGTGGATTCTCTACAACAAATGATTGGTTCTTGACGAAAACTTGACTGATGACTTATAATATTAATGTATAGAACAAGTGTAGGCACTTCAAGCACACCTACAACTTCAAAAGAGGCAAGCTATGTAAGTACTGACCCATTGGACTAACAATGGATGGCGCAGTTTCCAATTGTTTAATTACTATAGTAGCACTAACAAGTAACCGCTTAACCACCACATCAACCAAAAGATACCCCAAACTATATAATATATCAACCCCAACAGTTCACCTAATGTTACTCTTACTCAGCTAAATACCATTGTGTGTTAAGTTTCTCTCTTGAGGCTGATGGCCACTTTCGGTGTTTTTAACAAATCGCTGGATGAGACTCGAGGACATTGCGCTGTTGCCCTGGGCGTTATTTTTGTAGTCATGCTAATGATTGGCAAATTGGGCGGAGTTGGACACGACGTTGAAAAGCAGTAGCCTTAATAGTAATCAAAGATAGATTCTTTTTCTTTTTCCTGGAAAGGAGAGATTAACATTTGTTTTCTCTGAAAGAAACGTCGGAGAGAGATCTTTTTGGTGGGATTGTGGTCCCAAGTGCTTAATCCTTGTCTTAATTATTAATATTGGGTCCATCAAGTTATCACGTTCTTAGTTTGTATATCAAAACATAATGATGCCAATGGTGCTGACTCTAAAGGAAACGTAATGATGCCATGTATTTTCGCTAGAAGAAGAAATATTAGTGTCAATAAGTTGATTTCTTCTGTGAGGCTTTTGTCATCAACATAGAAAGTGACCCAAATGAAGGGACAATTTTGTTTGCCTTAAACAAACTTAAGGCACAATTCGTTCACAACTATTTTTTGCTAAACCTTAGAAAAAGTTTGTATTCTACATAACTTCAGAACAAGATTACACGTTAACAAATAGCCATTCTACCATCTGAACAAAATATAATCATTCCATATATATTTATTCTCACATATAAACATAAGTACAAATTACCCTCCTGAATTATGGTTAAAATTAATTCTCATATATGCAAAACATGGGGGCCTAACCCTGAGCACTTCATGTCTCATGTTTCTCTCCACGTTACCAAATTCTATCGATGGGGACCCCATATACAAGATCAACGACTAGCGGATCATTGATATTGTTAATCAAGAACATGGGAAACCAAGTGTCTTAGAAATAATATGAGTGCGCCCCACAAAAAATATGTGCAGGAAAACAAATTTTAATTAATTCCTAGCAAAGAAGAAATATGAAAAACAACTGAGATTATGGAGCTCGCACTGACTTGGCTAGCGACACCTGAGATGAATATTGTTACTAACTATTCGACCACGACACTTCCCTGTATATTTTTAGCCATATGTAGTTCTTCAAATGGAACAATCGACCATGGAACTATTTTTCATTTCTTTTGTTGTTGACTTTTGTGTAAAATATACATCGATGTTGTATTCATAGTATTGTTGGTAGAGGAGTTCCTAATTTACCACGCATAGGGTATCTTTGTCTAACAATTTCAAAAAATTGTGAAGAGAAAATATAGAGACTCAATTAATTGGTGAAGGAGTGTGTGTCAAAATAAGATCAAGCCCACTGCTTAGTACATGAAATAGTTAGTGGGCTACAACAGCCGCATGTGCCAAAGTAATGGGAAAATGGTTTTTATTCCGGAAATCCTATGCCATCGCCTAGAAGTGTTGTAAGGACACTCCACCACTCCCTGATAGAATAAATGTCGTTGCAACTAAAACCATATATAAGAATGTGTAACCGAAGTTGTCTGGTTGCAGTGACGTTGATTTTTTATTCAAGGATACGTTGATTTTATTGGATAAATATTGGTTGTATGATATACTTCTCATTCAAACAAAGTAACATTTCAATGAGGATTGTTTCATGAAGTTTCACTGCCAAATTACACATAAAAGAGAATAAGGAAACTTATGGTTTTTAATCCTACTATAAATGAACAAGCTCTGCAAAACATTCAAGGAATAGAATTCTGTAAAGTTCCAATAAGTTTTCGCCGAACAAGACCTAAAGTTATATAGAGAGAGTAGTTCCCGAAAATTACTTGGCGTGGACGAGCTCGCGTGCAGGGGCAGAAAGGGGAAAGGAATGCATGTGTCGAGGCGTCGCCGAGAAGAAGCGCGGGGGGGTGGACACGCATGTCGTCCAGGGCAACGCAGCTGTTAGCTGAAGTCGAGTTCTGGGTTGATAAGGAAGAATAGTGCCGTGCTTAATGTGCTCCCCGTTTGACAACATCATTTTTAATTTGTTTTTATATTAACGCGAGGGCCCGTGTGGGAGTGTTCTGGTGAAGTGCAAGTAGGGTGCTCAACTTTTTGCCGGTAAATTAGTGTAATTGTTTATTATTTATCCAACAAAATCGTTTTTAGCAGATTCAGTATGTCTACACGCGAAAAAAAATCGATGGTTTGTAATTACCCCCTCCGTTCCCAAATATAAGTCTTTCTAGAGATTTCAACAGGTGACTACATATGGAGCAAATTGTGTACACTCTAAAATATGTCTACATGCATCCATATGTTATTGTCTATTTGAAATGTCTACAAAAACTTATATTTAGGAACGGAGGGAGTATTTTCGTAGCAATCACAAATTCATGGTAATATGGATACTGCAAATATCGTACTTACGGCGTTTACGTGCACAAGAGTGCATTGTGCAGTGTAAATATTGAGCAAAAAAAATAGTAAATATTAAAAAAAAAATCTGTCATGTGTTGTACATGTTCCTTTTAGTGGAAGAAGCATCTATCAAAATTTCCAAGTGACATAGTGCGGCGGTTTTTTGCCAGTGAAAAAACAAACTCAGAGAGACATCTTTTTTGTAACGTTTGCTTTTTTTCATAGGAAAAAATGTGTAGTCTTTGCCCCTACACTTTTGTATGCAACATTTGGGTGTTGAGAAGAACACAAATGTTGTCGTTTGAATTATTTTGGCATTTATAAAAAGACACCACGAAAAAGTAACCCTCATTGCATAAATGTAGGCTTATTATTTCGCAAAAATAAAATAAAATAGTGTAGGCTTATTATATGTGGTTTGCTGCGTTAATGGGCCGTGCTATGGATATTGAATAGAAAACACTGTCCGAAATCACTAATTGAGTAGTACTCCTCGCAAAGATCACTCCACCTTCTCAGGTATGCGTGCCACTTGTCACAACCTGAGAGTTTTCCCTTTTTTCATAGATTCATTTATTCAAAATGTTTTATCTCTTAAACTGTGCGTCTAAATCTCGAATCGTTTTCACCGTTGGATTTATCGCGTCGAGATCTTCAAAACTAGATCCCATGTTGATAGGTTTTGACGAACTTTTTTCACAAAAAAACCGACGAAAAACCGAACCGGGAGCATGGTTTTTTTCCCTTTCCGAAAGAGGCACGACGGTGCCTCTCGCGACATCACAACCGTGCCTCTCGCGGAAGCAAAATCGCCTCTCGCAAAAGAAAAAAAAAGAAAAAAACCCGTTTTTTCCGGTTTCCGAGAAGAGCAATGTTACATACACGGGATAGTTTTCACGGATTTAACGGACTGGGATTAGGTGGAGCTTTTTGATTGGAGATTAGGAGAGAGGCGGGCCCCACCCCCACCGAAAATCAGGGGGGAGAGATTAATTAGCGTTATTGACCCCGTGAAACCCACGTAACTATCCGTGCGTCTAGGATTTTTGTTCCGAGAAGGCACGACCGTGTCTCTCGTGGAAGCACAACCATGCCTCTCGCAGGAACAAAACCGTGCCTCTCGCGAAAGCAAAAAAACAGAAAACGTGTTTTTTTCGTTTTTGAGAGGCACGGTCGCGAAAGAAAAACCATGACTCTCGCGGAAGCAAAGTCGTGCCTCTAGCGGAAGAAAGAAAACAGAAAACACGTTTTTTTTGTTTCCGAGAGTCATGGTCGTGCCTCTCGTGAAAGCAAAACCATGCGTCTAAATCTTGAACCGTTTTCACCGTTGGATTTATCGCGTCGAGATCTTCAAAACTAGATACCATGTTGATAGGTTTTGACGAACTTTTTTTCATGAAAAAAAAACAGAAGAAAAACCGAACCGGGAGCATGTTTTTCTATTCCTTTCCGAAAGAGGCACGACGGTGCCTCTCGCGAAATCACACCCGTGCCTCTCGCGGAAGCAAAATCGTGCCTCTCGCGAAAGAAAATAAATAGAAAACCTGTTTATTTTCTGTTTCCGAGAAGGCACGGCCGTGTCTCTCGTGGAAGCACAATCATGCCTCTCGCGGGAACAAGACCGTTCCTCTCTCGAAAGAAAAAAAAACAGAAAATACGTTTTTTCGTTTTTGAGAGGCACGGTCGTGCCTCTTGCGAAAGCAAAACCGTGACTCTCGCGAAAGCAAAACCGTGCCTCTAACGAAAGAAAAAACTGAAAACACGTTTTTTTTTCGTTTCCGAGAATCATGGTCGTGCCTCTCGCAAAGCAAAAACGTGCCTCTCGTGGAAGCAAAACCATGCCTCTTGCGGATCCTAATTTTATTTTTACGTACAAACCTACTAGCATAACACTGGGAGCACAAATATTTTATCCTAACACAGACGCTACTTTTATTTTCCATACAAACTACTAGCCAACTACTCTTAACACAAACAACTACTCCCTCCGTTCAGAATTACTTGTCGCAAAAATGGATGTATCTAGACGTATTTTAGTTGTAGATACATCCATTTCCAAGACAAGTAATTCCGAACGGATGGAGTAGATTAATCTGGGCTGGTTTACTCCTCGAGGCGGCTGTAACTTCAGCTTGTCAGTAGTAACCATGGACCAAAGTTTTTTATTCATGAAGCCTTGCCCGCTTTGATGGGTTGGGGTCATCGTCGACGTCGGTGGTGGATCCGTGGACGACTTTGGTCGATGACTCGCAGCAGCTGCCCGCCTCGGCGCAGTTGTCATTCGTTGTTCTGTACCGTGACAAGAGATCTGTACCAACGGAAGTGCGTAACCATGGACCGCTACTTATCCGTCATTTTACACGGCTTTGGCTTTGCACGGCACTGTTTTCATGGCTGTATGTATACAATCGCATTAAATGCAATACGCCATGTGTTGTCGGATCGCTCGTCCAACTAGCAGGAGCGCGCGAGCCCGTCCTCACCATCGCCGCTCTCGAGTAGTTCCTCTGTTCACCGGCCATTAAATGGGTGGCCAGGAGTTGGCGGGTTCGGCTCCTCTGCAGTTGAGTAAAAACTGTACGGGTGCTGTAGCTGCCCATATCCACCATCTATTACAATCTGATGGCTCTCCTGCCTCCTTCCTTCTCCTCAGTCTTAGCAGCAATGGAACGGCGATGACGGCCACCGGAAGCACCCTGGTAAGGAAGTGGCAGTCCACACCGACAGTCTCCTGCACTGTACAACTGTCTCCTGTCTCCTTCCTCCTCCTCGCTCTTTGCTCCTTCTTGCTCTTTGCAGCAATGGAGCAATGACGACGCCGGACGCCGGAAGTGCACGGTCTTCCCGCAAAACTGTACGGGTGCGTCAATGAACTCGCCCTTGAGCGCGCCTCACATGTTCATGATCAGGTCGGCGGTGTCCACGCCACCCCCTTGCCACAACTCGTTCCCAGCCACGCTCCCTCGACCACTGCGGAGGATTTACCTTGTTGTACACGACGACCACGCGGCGTTCTTGGTGGCTGAGAGGCTCTCCAGACGGTCGGCATGCATAGCGCGCACGGCAGCGGCGGCGGCGGCGAAGGTCTCATAGACAAGGTGTCCGGGAAGGCAAAAGTGGGCGTCGCTTCTGGGAGCGGGGATTCGTAAACATCGTGATCGTGGAACTAGATGGAACCGAGGGCCTACGGACGACAGCAGTGCAGACAAGACTGTCGGTGTGGACTGCCACTTCCTTACCAGGGTGCTTCCGGTGGTCGTCATCGCCGTTCCATTGCTGCTAAGACTGAGGAGAAGGAAGGAGACAGGAGAGCCATCAGATTGTAATAGATGGTGGATATGGGCAGCTACAGCACCCGTACAGTTTTTACTCAACTGCAGAGGAGCCGAACCCGGAGTTGGCGGTTGACCGTCGGTAGAGAGATGCAATGGAGCAGCAAGAGAAGCAACGTGTTCTTCGGAAATCAAGCAGTCTCGCGACAAGAGATGCTGCCTGTGTCTCACAAGGAAGCACCATGTCGCCATCATCAAAGCTTTTCGTCTTGCAGGCCATGGCCATATGCTAGCGACCCATATTGAAACTACCATGATTGACCATGCAACTGCATGCATGCCTTTCTCGAACGCCGGGAAAACTGGATCGACGACGACGTCCGTCCGTCGGTACCTGAACCTGAACCAGGAGGGGTGCGGGTAATTAACTGCGCACAAGACGTAACCATGCATGCACACTGTGGCTGAGTTCACGCTGGCATGCATGCGTGCATGCAGCTAGCAGCGCTGCAGATGAGTGTTTCAGTGGTTCACCGCAGCCACGCCACAGATGTACGTGCAGCGTGACGTTTTCATTTCTGTCGGAGACAAGGTGTGTGTGACGTGTGTCCGTAGAGACGACCGTCAAGCAACAACGGTTATTACTTGCGTGTTTCTGCAACGGTTATTCCATGAGAGTGTTTGGTTTTGCACTTTTGCCGCCCTTGTTTTACTTTGTTCTTTCCTGTGTGTGTGTGTGCGCGCGCGCGCGCCTTCTTGGTACTTGTTCTTGGCTAATAATAAAGTTGAGTGACGAAAGCTTTTCACCTATGCGAACTTAATTGTTTAGCATCTACACTTCTACAGTGTTCCAGTAATAGATTGGACTTGCTCCTTTCAATTTCGATGTCATCCATGGATGACAACAGAACATCCAGGCAGTTGCAGATTATAGATTGCAAGGAGCATATACAAAGATACGCAACCCTCGTGAGTGTTCTTGAGAAAAAGAACATGCTGACAGGGATAGTAGTACAATGCCAACGGAGAAGACACTACTATGAGAACTAGCCAATCCTGAGCATGCCAGCTACTATGAAGCAACAGAGCTGTTGATACATCATGGTTGTGATGGTGGTTCCACATTAGCCACGTGCCGGACTCAAATTGAGCTCCACATGCACGAGTTTATAGATGCACTTGTTCAATATTCCTCTAATATCCCATCCCGCATATTTAGCTACACCTTTCAACTCTGCATACTCAACTCGGAAGTGCATTAGATCGTTTCTTCTTGAAACGGACTTCCTAGCCCTCAAAATCAAAGCCCCTTTGAGAATCCAAATGGGGGCAGCCTCTCTCTTTTATAAGGGCATTAACACCCCTGTTCACCCCTTCCATGTGAAACCTACTAACCTAGCTATCATATTCATCTAGTTTCCACACTAGCAACATTGAATTGATGAAGGCACATCGCAGACTACTCTAGATCACGCGTACATGTCACTTGAGCCACTCAACATGAAAATGGCAACTGCATGCTTGAAGTTCAGTTCATTTTTGTAAGGGCATGTACAATGGTTCTATCTTAGCAATGCCACGTAGGATAAATGATGAGGTAGAGGAGAAAGAAATCATAAGAGAAGGCTTGTCTTCTCTTAATTAAGAGAAGGCAAGATATGATCTCTTAGCACAATATGTCTCACCATGTTTTTAGGAATAACTAGTTATTGAAGATAAGGCTAAGAGATGACCCATTGTAGACATGTTTTTTTGTCATCTCTAAATTACATGCAAGATTTAAGATAAGACTACCTTATCGACCATTGTACATGCCCTAAGGCATACAAAGCATGACAGAGTTTGATGTACTAATTTAATAGTAGTACAATGCTACATGTCTGTTGTGGAATCTAGAGACCCCATTTTGCATCTGTCGGAGTAGTATATTTTTCAGGGAACTCACTTGAACCCTAAGAAACATATCCATATCTGGCTTCGACATACTGGAATTTGATTTACAGACAAGTACATGGTCACACATTTTGTCTTCGGTCTGCTCTGATTTGCAGCATGGGCAAACATCAGAAGCATGATAGCCGATCTCTTTCTGTTTCTGATACACTGTTAGAGATTAAATATACAACTTAAATTTCCAAAAATAAGAAGAAAATTAGTCTCTCCATGTTTTTATTATGTACTTCTGAAGCCTAAGTACCATGACCGAGAATATGCAGATTTTTTTTGCACAATACAGCGAGCCAAACAAATTATTTATATGTGCCACCAACACTACTGATTTTCATATTCCTATGACATTTTTAGGCCTACTCCATGGTTTCAAACTTCCAGCGATATGGTCCATGGAAACTCCAGTTTGAATACTATAATTGCAAATAGGTAGCATCCTTATGACATAATGGAAAACTATCAGCCTATACACCAATAGGATGCACAAAGCCATTTAAGATTGGTGATAACTTCCCGTTGAGTATAGAGAGTGGCGATTTGGTGCCCGGGCTCAGATGAGCCCGGACATGAACAGTACCTTGATTGGGGATAGAAAAGAAGTTCAAAAAATTCCAAATTATTTTGTGGTGCGAGATGTTCCTGTGCATGAACTCGGTGCAAAATTTTGTGAAATTTGGACATTCGGGGAGCTCGTGACAAAAAGAAAATTTTCAGATGTCTGAGAAACTTTTGAAATCGCACTGTTCACGCCCGATTTTGTCTTTTTTGCCACAAGCTCCTCGAATGTCCAAACTTCAGAAAAAATTTCATGAAGTTCATGCACAGGAGCATCTTGCATCACAATTATTTTTGAAATTTTTGAACTTTTTTTTAGTTTCAAATCGAGGTACTATTCAAGGGGCTCATCTGAACCCGGGCTCTAGGTTGAATTATAGCTGTTGACCAGCCATTGCGGCCGTTAACATCTTCGTCAGCGGCACTGAGCCTTGTCTGTGCCGTGTAGCCGGTGAACCTAGCCTAGCTCAACACCTAGGATCTACTGGCGACTTCGCCTCGTGTCGAGCACTTAGCCCTGGAGGCGCTCGTCTTGACGTCGCCTGTGAAGGTGGGCTCGCCGCTTGTTGTTCTGTTATTTATGACCGGTTAATTAGAGCTACAGATCTCGACATGCACGAGTTTATAGATGCACTTCCTCAGCATTCCTCTAATATCTCATCTCACATATGTAGCTACACCTTTCAACTGTACACACTACATACTCAGCTCGGAAGTGCATTATGGCTTCTTTTTGAAACGGTCTCTTACCTCTCAAAATAAAGTCCCTTTGAGAATCGAAATGGGGGCAACATCTCCCTTTTATAAGGGCATCAACACCCCATTCACCCCTTCCATGTGAAACAAAGCTATTATATTCATCTTGTTTTCCACTGTATAGCAGTGTTGAATTGAAGAAGCACACAAGAGATTCGTCATAGATCACGTACATGTCACGTGAGCCACTCAACATGAAAATGGCAACTGCTTGAAGTCCATTTTTGCAAGGCATACAAAGCATGACGGAGTTTGATTTTTTATAATTCTTTTTGCGGGGAAGAGTTTGATATTAATTACTAGTACAACAAAATGGAGGCACTCTCGGGTTCTACACCAATAGGATACAATAAGCCATTTAGGATACTGGATACGTAATAACTTTACATTTTTGACCAACTGACAGGAGCTCTGCCTTTTTATACAGAAGAAGAGAATTGGTAGCGGTCTCCTCTGTTCATAGGCATTTAAATGGATGGCCAGGAGTTGGCAGCAGACCGTCGGTAGACGAACGGTCGGAACAGAGCCGATGTACTGCGTGTAACGGAAGCAACGCGCTCTTCGGAAATCAAGCAGTCTCACGACAAGAGATGTTGCCTGTGTGTCTCGGAAGGAAGCAGCATGTCGCCATCATCGAAGCTTTTGGTCCTGCATGCCATGGCCATGCATCCCAGCGACCTACCTACCATGATTGACGATGCAACTCCATGCCGCGGACGTCTCGAACGCCGGGAAAAGACTTGCTGTGTCTCGAACGTCGGGAAAAATGGATCGACGACAACGTCCGTCCGTCGGCACCCCGCCGTACGAGAGAGCGCGACTGTGGCTGAGGAAGAGTACCAGTACTACTTGTAATTACTGCACGTAACACGTAACCATGCATGTAGGGCTGGAATTCGAGTCGAGTCGAGCCGACTCGCAAAAGCTCGTTTCTTTAACGAGCTAGCTTGACCCGACTCATTACTATGACGATCTTAAATTCAAGATTGGCTCGACTCGTATAACTCGTGAGCTGGCTCGTTTAGCTTGTTAAGCTCGTTCAGAATATGAACATAAAACCTTACAATATGATAAAATTGAACATTGTTTCTGAACATTGTACATGTTTAATATGTACATTTTACATTTGCAAGTAATTTTTTTATCATATTCTTAAGGTGCCTTGTGTGACTGGACCTTGTGTTGTGCGTCTGGGACGCAGGGTGCATGGCAGATCTCTTTTATCGAGCCTAACGAGTTACACGAGCACTCATGAGATCGGCTTGTTTAACTCGGTATATAAACGATGTTAAATTAAAGCTCGGCTCGACTCGTTATTCTTCGAATTCGAATCGATTCGAGCCGAGTCACGAGCTACTCGTTTAGCTGGCGAGCTTCAAGCTTTTTTCCAGTCCTACATGCATGCACACTGTGGCTGAGTTCACGCTGGCAATGGATGCGCGTTATCCGCACAATTGGGCAGCTAGCAGCGCTGCAGATGGGTGTTTCAGTCGTTGGTCCCAATGACTTGCAACCGTGCTGAAATCCGACTGGCGTGCGTCAGTGCGTGACGTTTCCTTTTACTATCTTTTGCGAGAGATATTTCCAATTTATTCATCAATCATTAGAGGTAATAAAAATTACAACCAGGTTCATGGACCACCTAGCGACGACTACAAGCACTAAAAAAGCGGGTCAAAGCCGCGCCACCGTTATCACCCCTTCCTCACTGGAACCGAACACCTTGTTATAGTAGACAGTCCTAAAGTCGTCGTGTTAAAACCTCAAAGAACCAACGCACCAGAGGAGCAATCCTCGCCTTCGTCACTCGTCAATGTCATGTTTGACAAGGTGTCCGTGTCAGTGCATCGTGTGTGTCTGCAGAGACGACCAATATTCTGCGTTGGATCGTCAAGCAACAACAATTATTACTTACTGTGTTAAAAAAAGCAATTATTACTTGCCTGATTTTGCACCGGAGGAATCTAAAAGTGCGATCGATGGGAGTGTTTAGATTTGCATTTTTGCCTCCTTTGTTACTTTGTTCTTTTCAATTTTGACACTACTCAAGGTTTTCAGACGACGCCTGATCCACAACGGCTGTGTGACACTTGCTCCTACCTATGTATTGTTGGATCCATTGCATCGTCCAAAATCGGCTGTGTGACACTTGCTCCTGCCCATGCATGGTTGGATACGTTTAGCAGCACTTCCAATTTTTGGTGGTTGACTTCTTGTTGATTTGTTCTTGTCTAAGATGATATTCCCGTCTCTGCATAGTTAGATGCACACAGCCGACATCAACGCACGCACACAAAAACACGCCGGCAATAACAAAGTCATATAAGACGAAAGCTATGTGTAGGCGAGAAAAAAGAAGAAGAAAATGCAAATGATCAGATCCTGATAGACAAACTACAATAATGACGATATCCACACCAGCCATCTCACAACACCACACAGAGGACGAAGTTTTTCAACAACAACGCCTTCAAGAAGGCAGCGACACTCAAGCGTCGCCATCACCGGATCCAACCACCAAGGTTAGAATCTACGTTTTCACCCCAAAGAATCAATCCGAGCAAATGCCTTCAATAAGGTACAAAGTAAAAACATCGCCAGTGCCAGGTATAGCCAGCTCGGGTCAGACCTAGGCTTTAAACCCAGAGCTCTCAGCCTGATGCTCAAGTAGCAGCATCATCGAAGTCATCAAGTGTTGTCGCCACCACTTTTCTGTGATCCCAACTGCAACATGCGATGACCGCGGCCGCTGCACAATCAACCCTCTGCGTCAAGTCGTTGTCCATAATTTGTAGCACACCGAGTCAACCACTGAATCTTGAGATGAAGACTACCGAAGATCTTTGGTGACCACCACAGTCGTGGAGACGTAGGAGGCCGCTGCGGCATTGTCTGTAGCCACCCCCATTCGACCGTCCAGATTTGAATCACCACCACCAAGCCATAGACCGTAGCGTTGTCGGTCGATCATTGTCTGCATGGAAGTCCACCACCTCACCGCCGCGGTCCACCTAGTCCGATGCATGCCTCATGGCATGCCATGAACGCCAACAACCAAAGTAGCCACTACCGAAAGATTTTCACCTTGTGCAAACTCGATTGTCAGCACCTACACTTCTACAGTACTCTCATAATAGAATCGACTAGCTCTTTTTATTTTGTAAAAGAAGGCAAAAGTTTTGCCTCATCACATTGATTACGAAGAGTTTACATGACTTGCCGTTGCGTCTTTCGATGTTATCAATGGATGGCCACAAGCAGGGTTAGTATTACAATGGCAACAGAGACGTCATTATTACGGAAACTTTGTAGATCCTAAGTATACCAGCTACTATGAGGTAACAAAACGGCTGATACATCACTGACAGAGTGGTCGTTCTATATTAGTAGGGTTAGAAAAAAAGCTCGAAGCTCGCGAGCTAAACGAGTAGCTCGTGTCTCGGCTCGAATCGGCTCGAACTCAAAGAATAACGAGTCGAGCCGAGCTTTAGTTTAAGATCGTTTATATACCGAGTTAAACAAGCCGATCTCATGAGTACTCGTGTAACTCGTTAGGCTTGGTAAAAGAGATCAGCCATGCACCCTGCGTCCCAGGCGCACAACACAAGGCCCAACCACACAAGGCACCTTAAGAATATGATAAAAAAATTACTTGCGAATGTAAAATGTACATATTAAACATGTACAATGTTCAGAAACAATGTTCATTTTTATCATATTGTAAGGTTTTATGTTCATATTCTTCATGAGCTTAACAAGCTAAACGAGCCAGCTCGCGAGTTATACAAGTCGAGCCAATCTTGGATTTGAGATCGTCATAGTAATGAGTCGAGTCAAGCTAGCTCGTTAAAGAAACGAGCTTTTGCGAGTCGAGCCGAGCTGGCTCGACTCGGCTCGAATTCCAGCCCTATATATTAGTCACGTCCCGGATCCGGACTGAGCTCCACATGGAAGAGTTTATATGCACTTTTTCAGTATTCCTCTACTATCTCATCTTGCATATCTAGCTACACCTTTCAAGTGTTTATACTCAGCTCAGAAATACATTATCACATCTCCTTGAAACGGGCACCCTCTCCCTTTTATAAGGGCATCAACACCGTGTTCACCCCTTCCATGGGGAACCTAGCTATATCATTTTTTTTCATAGTAGAAATGTTGAATTGATGAAGGCACATCACAGACTAATCTGGATCACGTACAGGTCAGTTGAACCACTCAACATGAAAATGATAACTGCATGCTTGAACTCCATTTTTTGCAAGGCATAGAAAGCATGTCATGGTTTGAAATTAATCTACTAGTACAATGCTATATGTCGGCCATGGGATTGCATCTTTCGGAGTAGTATATATTACAAGGGAGTAGATGAGTCAACTGACCTAGCAAGCTCAGATGAGCCTGAGAGTGGACAGTAAATTCATTAAAAATACTAGAAAAAAATACCCAAAAAAATATAGTGAAAGATACTTGCATGCGGGATGTCCGTGCCATCGGAGCATTTGGACATCTGAGTAGCTCCCGGAAAAAAGACAAATTTGAAGTTTGTGAAAAAGTTTACTGTTTGTGCACTGTTCGGACCTGATTTTTTTTGCAGAGAGCTACTCAGATGTATGAATACGCAGAAACTTGGCAAGGACATCTCGCACTCAAGCATGTTTCACCACACAAAAAATGTATTCCTTGAATTATTTAGTATTTTAACGAATTTACTGTTCATAGGGTGCAAATGAGCTCGGAAGTCAAATTGGATATTCGATATTACAAGGAAAACCATAAGAAACATAGTCGTCTCCATCTTCCTCACCCTAATATTTGATTTAAAGACAAGAGAATGATCACACAATTTGTGTTTAGTCTTTTGCAGCATGGGAGAACATCAGAAACATGACAGTTGATCTCTTTTTGATAATGGTTACGGATTAAGCATACCACTCACATTTCCAAGAGGAAAACGAAATCTCCATGGTTTTATCAGGTGCTTCTGAAGCCTAAGCACCGTGACCGAGGATATGTAGTTGTTTGCACAC
>NC_041383.1:44537590-44549054 GCF_002162155.2 Triticum dicoccoides
CGCACCACCTGAACTCAATATACCATGACATTTTAATGTCTACTCCCTCCGTTCCTAAATATAAGTCTTTTTAGACATTTCAAATGGGATACAACATACGGATGTATGTAGACATATTTTAAAGTGTAGATTCACTCATTTTGCTTCGTATGTAGCCACTTGGTGGAATCTCTAGAAAGACTTATATTTGGGAATGGAGGGAGTATATACTACATCGTTTCAAACTTCAATATCATGGAAACTTCAGTTTGAATGGTGTAGCTTGTAATATAGGTAGCTTTCTTAGAACATAATGGAAGCACTCTTGGTCTCACACCAATAGGATACACCAAGCCATTTAAGATCAGTGATAACTTAACATATTTTTCAAGCAACTGGCAGGAGCTCTGACTTTTCATAAGCTCTGACATTTCATAACAAAGAAGGGAATTGACTAGATAATAAGGAAAACCGCCATAACCGATACAATTGTGCACCGAGACTGCGCCCGAAGGGAGCCGGTGAATCCGTCACCCAAACAACCAGAGTTAACACCTTACAACATGACCCGAAGATGCCGCTCCGGCTTATAAACCTCAACTACACACCCGCACCGTCCTCGAGGGTCAGTACCAGACTAACTGACAACACTGCCACCCAAGTGACCAGAATCGACACCCTACAACACAAAGGTACACTATGGAGATGCCACTCGGGCCTCCACACCGACCTCGAGGCCGTGTACCAGACAATTCGATGATTTTGCCACCAAAGTGGCCAGACCCGACACCCTGCAATGCAAACAGGCACAAGCCACCGCGTCGGCTTCCACACCGGCCCCGAGGCCACACACCTGCCTAGACAATGACGAAACTACAGGCCGACACGAATCGTTGATGACTGACAGAAGGTCGGACTTCTATAGCCGACGGCCACAAGGGGTAAGCAACATGTACCACTAATAGAAATATGAGATTCGAGGCGGCTTTGTAGTTAGAACCGCATGCATGGTCGAGCACCTATCATTTGTATTTACGTCTTCACCCGTTCAATCGTTCCTCTCACTTTTGGCCACCACCATATCTTAGATCTTTGGCGCCTCCAAGCCCGGAGCGCTGTTGTTCTGCGCGTTCCGTGTAGCTGCCGCCATGCTGGGTCTTCCCATGGACGTGGCTACCATTGAGCTAATCCGAACGATTACCCCGGTATTTCCTCCACCCCCAGTTTCCCCATATAGAAAATTCAACTTAGATAGATTGTAGTGATTAATTACACAATAGGTATATAATATTCCTTAGTACTACAACTACTAGAATTAGTGCTAGATTAGCTACCTAAACTACTACTCCCTCCGTTCCTAAATATTTGTCTTTTTAGAATTTTAAATGGGCTACCACATACGGATGTATATAGACATATTTTAGAATGTAGATTCACTCATTTTGCTCGTATGTAGTCACTTGTTGAAATCTCTAGAAAGACAAATATTTAGGAACGGAAGGAGTATTACTCATCAACAAAGGAGACGTAGATGGCGCTGGAGCCATAGGCCTCGTCGTCGTGGGTATCAGCAGGAACCACACCACCATTGGGTGGTTGGCGGCGGTGGTGGTGGTGTTGTCGAGGCCGCCAAACATCTCCTCTGAATCGTGCCTCGCGGTTGCCAAAAAGACGCCATTGGAGGCGACCTCGAGCTCATTGGCGATCAATTCGACGATGGCGGTGTCTTGCACCAGCAACTTAATTAGGATCCAGGAGGATGGTGATATCCTCGAGCTTGGTGGCAATTTGGCCCTCGATGCCACGTGCTCATCCAACACTGCCGTAATCTGGAAGATGTTGCCACCCTTCACCTTCAATTCCATCCCTGCTCCTCTGAGTTCGAAGAGGAGCTCGAATCGGTGGTTGTTGTAGTGCCCGCCTCCCGAGCGGTGACCACCGCAGCTACCTCCGCCATAATTTGGGCTCGGCGGGCGGGGGTGAGCTATGCGTAATACATGGGGTGGCAGCGACAACGAATCCGTGATTTGAGGCCGCTAGCGGCATCGGATCTAGATCAAAAAAATTGCAGGTGCTTCAGTGGCTAGAGTTAGGGTTAGGGTCGGCCGACGGTGTGGGAATTGGACAACACAGCCTTGAATTCCATGACTGGTGGTGGTTCTCCCGCTATTTCAAATTTGTCCACACTACATCTGCTTCATCTTCTCTGGAAAATGCAAACTGCTTCAACTTCTGTTAAGATTAAGAGTAGGGAGCAGGAGACATATGATGACTACTTCAAGTTCGTGGTCAAAGAGAAGAGCAATCATGAAGTAGGCAAGGGCGCACGTCATATTGGTTTGAGTGGACTGAAGAACTTGATAATCTTTGTCTAGTTCTTCGTCGGTGTGGTGTTTTGTTATGTTGTGCCAGGTCAGTACAACTGGATGAATGTCCGTTCTTTCCAACACCATTATGTTCCACTTCTCTGCTTTATCTTCTCCGTAAAATGCAAATTGGTTCCACTTATCTCTAGAGTACTAATGGTAGTGTATAGTTGCTACCTGGATTTAGCTTATTACATTTTCAATAATCTACTCATTTTTGGGACATGTAGCTTAATTTTAGTTACACCGCACAAGAAAAATAGATGGTTAGTTATGTGCTTTAGAGATATAAATGGCGCCGGCTAATGACTCATGCTTGTCTATCTGCTGATGCTTCGGTTGCCGAGTGCAGGGGTATGATCTTCTCAAATACATTACAATATGGCTTAAGATAACTGGCAGGTCAGTATTAGCAGTCATTGAGGATTTTAGTGTATCATGCAAGTGAACTATAAGACACTCGTCAAGCAGATAACTGGCCGCGGAGTTGGAAGACGCGCCGGTGAACCTCGAATCAGGCCATGAAGCATCACAGGCGAGCTGCGAAGACTTTGTCACCTGGCCAAGACAATGTATAGATAAAACATAGGATGACTATGGACTTGTACAACGTTTGTTCAATTTCAATGTTATTGTATCATGTGAACTTGTAAAACTTTGATACTATAAAAATTACAATGAAAGATATGTTGTCTTTGTACTTTCGTGTTATAGTGTATCATCTGGCTATCGTCAGCAGGGTACGTACCTACTACTCCCTCCGTTTCAAAATAGATGACTCAACTTTGTACTAACTTTAGTACAAAGTTGAGTCATCTATTTTGGAACGGAGGGAGTAGAAAATAATTAGACCCCTGACATACAAAATGGAGGCGGTTATTCGTTGAAAACCTCTATATTGTCCGAAACGGTTATAGGTCCGAAACGGCATGCACTGTCCACTATATTGGAGGTGGTTTCTACAACCGCTACCCCGTGCAAAGTATTAGCGACCCAGGCTTTGAGACGAATTTGGACAGGAAAAAAGAGAGGTTGTGGCCTCTTGCCTGTGGCCTCCTGCGCCATGAGCTGGCCCAGTTTTGCGCTATGGCGGGCTGCCCTACGTCTCGCAGTAAGTGTGACATAGGCGCGCCCCAAAGAAGCGAGAGAACCGGTCAGGAGGAGCAGACGCTTGTGGGCTGCGGCCCGCGTGCGTACAGTGCGAGCGCCATAGATGGTTCCTTCAAAACAGGATCCTCACGACAAATCCTATATGACACCTTTAGCGTGTAATGGGTTCACACATGTATTGGTCCCAATTGTTTTTCCGGGCATTTGTTGTCACCGTCTCTTCATTTTCAGTCTTTTTTAGTTGTTTTTTGGTTCTCTATTTCTCTATTGGGGTTTGCATTTTTCTTTTGGTTTTTTGTTTCTCTCGGTTTTTTCAGTGGCTTTCTTTCATTTTTTTGGTGTTTCCATCCTTTCAGTTTCTATGATTTTCACTTCATTTGTCTACTTTTTATATCTTTCCTAGTGTATTCCATTTTTTTGCTGTTCCTTCTTTTTCTTTGCCTTTTCCTCTCATATTTCTAGTTGTCATTTTAAGTACTTTTCTCTAGAATTATCAATATATGTTTATAAATACACACAAAACATTTTTCTTAATGTTGATTTTTCTTAATATATGAGGATTTTTTAGTATAGGCCAAAAATAATGAATATGTTTTGAATATACACTGAACAAATTTTAAACATAGAGAGATCATTTTAAAATGCATGATGACCACTTTCTTAAGCGAACATTTGTTTTTTTTCTGCAGAAAATTGAATGGAAAATGAAAATAAATAAAGAAGAAAAATTACAATGGCATATGGGCTGGCCCACTGCACTCCACCACGTGCATGAAATAGGAGTACTGCGGGTACATTTGTATCTCTGAAATCACTAGTCAAGGGGTTTCCTTTACAAAGGTCACTCCCACCTCCTTATGTGGTGACAAAGTGGATCACTTTGTCGAAACTTGAGAGTATGTGCTTTTTTTGTTGATTTATTTTTTCAAAATGTTTTATCTCTTGAACCGTGCGTCCAAATCACGAACGGTTTTCACTGTTATGTTTCACACGTCCAGATCTTTGAAACTAGATCCCATGTTGATATGCTTGGACATACTCTTTTTTTGGGAAAAACCGGGGGGAAAATACGCAATAGAAAAAAAATCGGGAATGAACAACCCCCGACCCACAAAGCTGAAAACCTAAAAAATAAAATTGGAACTAGATTTATCCATAACACAACTCCTAAGTTGTTTTTTGATCAACCGGAAACCAGGAGCACAACTATGCTTTTCAATTTTTTTGGAAGCACAGAAAAGCATAGTGGCGCATCACATCGAAGCACAACTATCACTAGTAGAAAAATGGTCAAATGTGAAGCACATTAGTGCCGGTTTGATTTTGAGCCGACACTAATGTGTCCATTAGTGCCGGTTCCAACGGCTAGCCGGCCGCTCTCATTAGTACCGGTACGTGGCGAACCTTTAGCACCGGTTCGTGCCACGAACCGGTACTAAAAAGAGTGGTGGCAGGATGTTGTCAGTCTGGGGCCCCTCCAGCACCTTTAGTACCGGTTCGTGGCACGAACCGCTACTAAAGGTCGTCGTACATAAACCCTTCATCCACCCGAGCTCGCTCTGTTCTTCCCCTTTCCCCTCTCCTCCTCTGTTCTTCCCCTCTCTTCGTTGAGCTCATCGCACATTTTACCCAAAATTTGTCAAGATTTGAAGGCCCCCATCCATTCAAATGATCACAAAGGTTAGCAACTTTGTCCTTTCATCTCTCATTGCTAGATTAGCTCTTGCAATGCCCCCATCCACCCGAGTGAAATGTATAGGCGAGAGCTGCTACAGTCTCGCAATAAGCAAGACCTAGCATTTGCGGATTGCTATTGCTATCTCTGGCAATGTGGTGGTTTCAGGCGGACTTAGACCCCAACATCCCAATAAGTTGCATAAGATTAGAAGTAGGCACGGATTTTTTTTGGCCCGGTTGGTAGTACTACACTTGCCTTTTCTATTTATTGCTAATTTGTTTCCTGAGAAACATTGTGACTTATCATTTCAAGAAATACTGCCCGATTTACGATAAGATAGTACTCCCTCCGTCCCAAAATAACTGTCTCAAGCTTAGTACAACTTTGTACTAGAGTTAGTATAAAGTTGAGACACTTATTTTGGGACGGAGGGAGTATATTAAGGTTGGTATTTTTTTGATATCATTAAGATTGAGATTGTAAGTATTTGTATTTGTATGACTCTTGTTTTCTGGATCAATGCACTCTATTTATTTAAGATTGTTTTTCTCAATTATTTATTTATTTAAGATTGATACCACTTAGTGAGGCTTGAGTAACTACCTTTTAATACCATTCAAGCAGATATTTCACTACATAGATAGCTGCACGGATTAGCAGTGGTGGAGCACAAATAATTCGCTGCATGGGCTAAGGCAAGCCAGGGTGAAGGATACCTCATAAAATTTGCTCTCAAGACGCTTTTGTTGAGCTTTCCCTAGTTTTGCCCTAAAGTAGCTATGCCAGTATGGAGTAGCAATTGTTGGGAACACGTAGAATCCAACTCCATTTCGCATATACAAAGGGGATACACCTTCATTCACCATGTCACTTCGGTATAATTAGTTTTTCTTTAGAAACAACAAACATAGACTCAAAACCTCACACAATTTTTTGCGAAGATCAGAACATGCGTCTCACTATTGACAGGAATATCATCTTGCACTTATTGTTTATGTTGCACAAAACGAATATTCAAGCATTAGTAAGAAGTTAAAACCTGGCTCCGGTTCCCCATAGGCTAGTGGTACAACCACACTCATAATCATCCTACCTAGTTGTGACCAACACATGCGACTACTTGGTACTCCCTCGGATCCAAAAAAGCATTTGAACTAATGCCACACAACTTTTTTTGGATCGGAGGGAGTACCATTTGAGTTGTAGTACAAGCACTATTGTAGAACATGTTACCAATGGTGGGGCTAAAATGTTTGCCTTTGATGGGCGTCGAGCTTATAGACCTGACTAGTATTTGTGTACATGGTAGCTTAGAGAGGACATATGTCTAAATTCAAGATTTGGATTTGAGTACATTATTGCTTAAAGAGGACCTATGCCCTGGCTATTTCTACATTTTATAAAACTTAAAAGGATGTCCATCTCGATATTTATTATACAGCAAATTGTAAGTTTTAGTGCCAAAAGAATGTTAACATGTATGCTGCGCCAAAAAAAACAAATTGGTACGACCTGACTAGTATGCTATTCAGATGTAAGCAAAATTCTTTTCTTTATGCATAGTGCAAGCGTAAATACATGTTTTGTGTCAACGCGAGGAATTCAGAAGATGTTTTACTACTTTTCATAGTGGGCAACTAAATGAGAGAATATACATAGATTTACACGTACGTATTCCATATCAGTTTGGAATTAGCACTTGGTTCCATCTTTACAATCAATGAAGCAAAGCAAAGATCACACCCTACAATATTCCTAATGTTTTAGGCATCACTTAATATGCCTTTGACTCACTCCGGAAATGGGCATCTGATATGACGACTAAAAGGGCGCCTGGGTGCATGCGGCCCAAAGGCAGTGGCTACAAAACTGGAAACGATTGCAAAATCCATCATCACCCTTTTCAGCCATTCTTGCAGTAGATTAGACATGCTAACAAAACCCCTCATGAAAAAGGAGTGGAGATTACGTAACGTATCCTTTACCTAGCTATAGCTATCTAGCTTGCCTTGTTTTCTTAACTAACCTAATTTCTTTGTGATCCCTCCAATCCAACTCATGAAAGCAACACAAAGCTGCTACTAATTAATAAGCTTGCTGATAGGTCAATAAAGGGAAGGGGGAAGTGGCACCGGCCAAGAGAAGTTCTGTTTCAAAGTTGGTAACCTGTACGTACGGTCTGAGGCGCCGCTAATCGGATAGCTACTTAGTCACTAGTAGGGTTTCTGTCCTTATGATGATTATGGTGATGTAGATAGGTTATTCAACACTACTTCCATGAAACTAAAAGTGTATCAGTCGAGCCGCATATACACATGGTGCCCATACATGTGTGTCGGGTCGGGTATGGTAGGTTAATCTTGCCGTTTAGCTAGATAATCATGCTTAATTGTGCGACTTATTTACGAACTTAACACCCTCAAAAAGTGTTTTACTTTCATCTGAAGTTGTAATAGGATTATGATTGTTCTATACTATCTTAAAAAGTAAAACACATGGTTATCTGCTTCCTACAATAAAATTTATTTTTCTCAAAGAATACAATAAAATTCATTAATTTTATGAACCAACTATTGGTTGGATGATTATATCCTCGATGAACTAAAGATCAAATCTCAGGTTTCACGCTATTAATTAATAAGAATTATTTCTTACTTAGTTGAGAACAGACATACGCAAGTATGGACTTTGTCGAATTTAAAGGTTTGTGTGTCTGTGTGTGTGGGCAAGTACACATTCAATGTTCGTCAATACTGTATTCTCTATCTTTAAAAAATCATTAGTTGTCTTAGCCCATCAATGCACTATATGCTTTGCCGGTAGGCTTGCAGAATCAATATCGGCGGTTGTTGATCTCATGATCTGACGGATTTGTTCACAAACAACGTGCCTAAAGCCGATGGTGCATGCATATCAACTTGGTGATGGATGATCCTTTGGTGGACCCACGTATCTGCTCCATCCATCCATACCTACCCTGCATGGGAATCTAGCTTTCAATTCAAAGATTTGAAGGATATAGGGATAACTGATTAGTTAACTCCAATATAGTAATATCACATATGTTGTTATCATCCTGTAGCTATGAAACCGCAACTAACACAACCTTAGCTAGAATGCTAGATACTTAGTAAACAACGTGTGGATTCTCTACAACAAATGATTGGTTCTTGACGAAAACTTGACTGATGACTTATAATATTAATGTATAGAACAAGTGTAGGCACTTCAAGCACACCTACAACTTCAAAAGAGGCAAGCTATGTAAGTACTGACCCATTGGACTAACAATGGATGGCGCAGTTTCCAATTGTTTAATTACTATAGTAGCACTAACAAGTAACCGCTTAACCACCACATCAACCAAAAGATACCCCAAACTATATAATATATCAACCCCAACAGTTCACCTAATGTTACTCTTACTCAGCTAAATACCATTGTGTGTTAAGTTTCTCTCTTGAGGCTGATGGCCACTTTCGGTGTTTTTAACAAATCGCTGGATGAGACTCGAGGACATTGCGCTGTTGCCCTGGGCGTTATTTTTGTAGTCATGCTAATGATTGGCAAATTGGGCGGAGTTGGACACGACGTTGAAAAGCAGTAGCCTTAATAGTAATCAAAGATAGATTCTTTTTCTTTTTCCTGGAAAGGAGAGATTAACATTTGTTTTCTCTGAAAGAAACGTCGGAGAGAGATCTTTTTGGTGGGATTGTGGTCCCAAGTGCTTAATCCTTGTCTTAATTATTAATATTGGGTCCATCAAGTTATCACGTTCTTAGTTTGTATATCAAAACATAATGATGCCAATGGTGCTGACTCTAAAGGAAACGTAATGATGCCATGTATTTTCGCTAGAAGAAGAAATATTAGTGTCAATAAGTTGATTTCTTCTGTGAGGCTTTTGTCATCAACATAGAAAGTGACCCAAATGAAGGGACAATTTTGTTTGCCTTAAACAAACTTAAGGCACAATTCGTTCACAACTATTTTTTGCTAAACCTTAGAAAAAGTTTGTATTCTACATAACTTCAGAACAAGATTACACGTTAACAAATAGCCATTCTACCATCTGAACAAAATATAATCATTCCATATATATTTATTCTCACATATAAACATAAGTACAAATTACCCTCCTGAATTATGGTTAAAATTAATTCTCATATATGCAAAACATGGGGGCCTAACCCTGAGCACTTCATGTCTCATGTTTCTCTCCACGTTACCAAATTCTATCGATGGGGACCCCATATACAAGATCAACGACTAGCGGATCATTGATATTGTTAATCAAGAACATGGGAAACCAAGTGTCTTAGAAATAATATGAGTGCGCCCCACAAAAAATATGTGCAGGAAAACAAATTTTAATTAATTCCTAGCAAAGAAGAAATATGAAAAACAACTGAGATTATGGAGCTCGCACTGACTTGGCTAGCGACACCTGAGATGAATATTGTTACTAACTATTCGACCACGACACTTCCCTGTATATTTTTAGCCATATGTAGTTCTTCAAATGGAACAATCGACCATGGAACTATTTTTCATTTCTTTTGTTGTTGACTTTTGTGTAAAATATACATCGATGTTGTATTCATAGTATTGTTGGTAGAGGAGTTCCTAATTTACCACGCATAGGGTATCTTTGTCTAACAATTTCAAAAAATTGTGAAGAGAAAATATAGAGACTCAATTAATTGGTGAAGGAGTGTGTGTCAAAATAAGATCAAGCCCACTGCTTAGTACATGAAATAGTTAGTGGGCTACAACAGCCGCATGTGCCAAAGTAATGGGAAAATGGTTTTTATTCCGGAAATCCTATGCCATCGCCTAGAAGTGTTGTAAGGACACTCCACCACTCCCTGATAGAATAAATGTCGTTGCAACTAAAACCATATATAAGAATGTGTAACCGAAGTTGTCTGGTTGCAGTGACGTTGATTTTTTATTCAAGGATACGTTGATTTTATTGGATAAATATTGGTTGTATGATATACTTCTCATTCAAACAAAGTAACATTTCAATGAGGATTGTTTCATGAAGTTTCACTGCCAAATTACACATAAAAGAGAATAAGGAAACTTATGGTTTTTAATCCTACTATAAATGAACAAGCTCTGCAAAACATTCAAGGAATAGAATTCTGTAAAGTTCCAATAAGTTTTCGCCGAACAAGACCTAAAGTTATATAGAGAGAGTAGTTCCCGAAAATTACTTGGCGTGGACGAGCTCGCGTGCAGGGGCAGAAAGGGGAAAGGAATGCATGTGTCGAGGCGTCGCCGAGAAGAAGCGCGGGGGGGTGGACACGCATGTCGTCCAGGGCAACGCAGCTGTTAGCTGAAGTCGAGTTCTGGGTTGATAAGGAAGAATAGTGCCGTGCTTAATGTGCTCCCCGTTTGACAACATCATTTTTAATTTGTTTTTATATTAACGCGAGGGCCCGTGTGGGAGTGTTCTGGTGAAGTGCAAGTAGGGTGCTCAACTTTTTGCCGGTAAATTAGTGTAATTGTTTATTATTTATCCAACAAAATCGTTTTTAGCAGATTCAGTATGTCTACACGCGAAAAAAAATCGATGGTTTGTAATTACCCCCTCCGTTCCCAAATATAAGTCTTTCTAGAGATTTCAACAGGTGACTACATATGGAGCAAATTGTGTACACTCTAAAATATGTCTACATGCATCCATATGTTATTGTCTATTTGAAATGTCTACAAAAACTTATATTTAGGAACGGAGGGAGTATTTTCGTAGCAATCACAAATTCATGGTAATATGGATACTGCAAATATCGTACTTACGGCGTTTACGTGCACAAGAGTGCATTGTGCAGTGTAAATATTGAGCAAAAAAAATAGTAAATATTAAAAAAAAAATCTGTCATGTGTTGTACATGTTCCTTTTAGTGGAAGAAGCATCTATCAAAATTTCCAAGTGACATAGTGCGGCGGTTTTTTGCCAGTGAAAAAACAAACTCAGAGAGACATCTTTTTTGTAACGTTTGCTTTTTTTCATAGGAAAAAATGTGTAGTCTTTGCCCCTACACTTTTGTATGCAACATTTGGGTGTTGAGAAGAACACAAATGTTGTCGTTTGAATTATTTTGGCATTTATAAAAAGACACCACGAAAAAGTAACCCTCATTGCATAAATGTAGGCTTATTATTTCGCAAAAATAAAATAAAATAGTGTAGGCTTATTATATGTGGTTTGCTGCGTTAATGGGCCGTGCTATGGATATTGAATAGAAAACACTGTCCGAAATCACTAATTGAGTAGTACTCCTCGCAAAGATCACTCCACCTTCTCAGGTATGCGTGCCAC
>NC_041383.1:44643417-44703249 GCF_002162155.2 Triticum dicoccoides
GTAGTAGTAGTAGTAGTAGTAGTAGTAGTAGTAGTAGTAGTAGTAGTAGTAGTAGTAGTAGTAGTAGTAGTAGTAGTAGTAGTAGTAGTAGTAGTAGTAGTAGTAGTAGTAGTAGTAGTAGTAGCAGCAGTAGCGTGAATCATATAGTAGATATGATCAACATAGTGATGTTCACCATTGAAAGCTACTCCATTTCACGTGATGATCGGTTATGGTTTAGTTGATTTGGATCACGTGATCACTTAGAGGATTAGAGGGATGTCTATCTAAGTGGGAGTTCTTAAGTAATATGATTAAATTGAACTTAAATTTATCATGAACTTAGTCCTGGTAGTATTAGCATATCTATGTTGTAGATCAATAGCTCGCGTTGTTGCTCCTTGTGTTTATTTTGATATGTTCCTAGAAAAAATTGTGTTGAAAGATGTTAGTAGCAATGATGTGGATTGGATCCGTGATCTGAGGTTTATCCTCATTGCTGCACAGAAGAATTATGTCCTTGATGCACCGCTAGGTGACAGACCTATTGCAGGAGCAGATGCAAACGTTATGAACGTTTGGCTAGCTCAATATAATGACTACTTGATAGTTAAGTGCACCATGCTTAACGGTTTAGAATCGGGACTTCAAAGACGTTTTGAACGTCATGGACCATATGAGATGTTCCAGGAGTTGAAGTTAATATTTCAAGCAAATACCCGAGTTGAGAGATATGAAGTCTCCAATAAGTTCTATAGCTAAAAGATGGAGGAGAATCGCTCAACTAATGAGCATGTGCTCAGATTGTCTGGGTACTACAATCGCTTGAATCAAGTGGGAGTTAATCTTCCAGATAAAATAGTGATTGACAGAATTCTCTAGTCACCATCACCAAGTTAGTAGAACTTCGTGATGAACTATAATATGCAAGGGATAACAGAAACGATTCCCAAGCTCTTCGTGATGCTAAAATCGATGAAGGTAGAAATCAAGAAAAACATCAAGTGTTGATGGTAGACAAGACCACTAGTTTCAAGAAAAGGGCAAAGGGAAGAAGGGGAACTTCAAGAAGAACGACAAGCGAGTTGCTGCTCAAGTGAAGAAGCCCAAGTCTGGTCCTAAGCCTGAGACTAAGTGCTTCTACTGCAAAGGGATTGGTCACTGGAAGCGGAACTACCCCAAGTGATTGGCGGATAAGAAGGATGGCAAAGTGAACATAAGTATATTTGATATACATGTTATTGATGTGTACTTTACTAGTGTTTATAGCAACCCCTCAGTATTTGGTACTAGTTCAGTTGCTAAGATTGGTAACTCGAAACGGGAGTTGCAGAATAAACAGAGACTAGTTAAGGGTGAAGTGACGATGTGTGCTGGAAGTGGTTCCAAGATTGATATGATCATCATCGCACACTCCCTATACTTTCGGGATTAGTGTTGAACCTAAATAAGTGTTATTTAGTGTTTGCATTGAGCACGAATATGATTTGATCATGTTTTTTGCAATACGGTTATTCATTTAAGTAAGAGAATAAATTGTTGTTCTGTTTAAATGAATAAAAACCTTATATGGTTACACACCCAATGAAAATGGTTCGTTGTATCTCGATCATAATGATACACATATTCATAATATTGAAACCAAAAGATGCAAAGTTAATAATGATAGTGCAACTTATTTGTGGCACTGCCATTTAGGTCATATTGGTGTAAAGCGCATGAAGGAACTCCATGCTGATGGACTTTTGGAATCACTTGATTATGAATCACTTGATGCTTGCGAACCATGCCTCATGGGCAAGATGACTAAGACTCCGTTCTACGGAACAGTGGAGCGAGCAACTGACTTATTGGAAATAATACATACTGATGTATGCGATCCGATGAGTGTTAAGGCTCGCGACGGGTATCGTTATTTCCTGACCTTCACAGACGATTTGAGCAGATATGGGTATATCTACTTGATGAAACATAAGTCTGAAACATTTGAAAAGTTCAAAGAATTTCAGAGTGAAGTGGAAAATCATCGTGACAAGAAAATAAGGTTTCTACGATCTGATCGCGGAGACAAATATTTGAGTTACGAGTTTGGTGTTCAGTTAAAACAACGTGAAATAGTTTCACAAATTCGTGCCACCTGGAACACCACAGCATAATGGTGTGTCCGAACGTCATAACCGTACTTTATTAGATATCGTACAATCTATGATGTTTCTTACCGATTTACCACTATCGTTTTGGGGTCATGCATTAAAGACAGCTGCATTCACGTTAAAAAGGGCACCATCTAAATCCGTTGTGACGTCACAATCTGAACTGTGGTTTGGCAAGAAACCAAAGTTTTCGTTTCTTAAAGTTTCGGGTTGTGATTCTTATATGAAAAAGTTTCATCCTGATAAGCTCAAACCCAAATCGGAGAAATATGTCTTCATAGGATACCCAAAGGAGACTGTTGGGTACATCTTCTATCACAGATCCGAAGGCAAGACATTCGTTGCTAAGAATGGATCCTTTCTAGAGAAGGAGTTTCTCTCGAAAGAAGTGAGTGGGAGGAAAGTTGAAACTTGATAAGGTAATTGTACCTTCTCCCTTATTGGAAAGTAGTTCATCACAGAAATCTGTTCCTGTGACTACTACACCAATTAGTGAGGAAGCTAATGATGATGATCATGTAACTTCAGATCAAGTTACTACCGAATCTCGTAGGTAAACCAGAGTGAGATCCGCACTAGAGTGGTACGGTAATCCTGTTCTGGAAGTCATGTTACTAGACCATGACGAACTTGCGAACTATGAGGAAGCGATGATGAGCCCAGATTCCGCGAAATGGTTTGAGGCCATGAAATCTGAGATAGGATCCATATATGAGAACAAAGTATGGACTTTGGTGGACTTGCTCAGTGATCGGCAAGCCATTAAGAATAAATGGATCTTCAAGAGGAAGACGGACGTTGATAGTAGTGTCACTATCTACAAAGCTCGACTTGTCGCAAAAAGGTTTTTGACAAGTTCAAGGTGTTGACTACAATGAGATTTTCTCAACTGTAGCGATGCTTAAGTCTGTCCGAATCATGTTAGCAATTGCCACATTTTATGAAATCTGGCAAATGGATGTCAAAAACTGCATTCCTTAATGGTTTTCTTAAAGAAGAGTTGTATATGATGCAACCAGAAGGTTTTGTCAATCCTAAAGGTGCTAACAAAATGTGCAAGCTCCATCGATCCATTTATGGACTGGTGCAAGCATCTCGAAGTTGGAATATATGCTTTGATGAGTTTATCAAAGCATATAGTTTTGTACAGACTTACGGTGAAGCCTGTATTTACAAGAAAGTGAGTGGGAGCACTACAGCATTTCTGATATGTATATGTGAATGGCATATTGTTGATCGGAAATAATGTAGAATTATTCTGCAAAGCATAAAGGAGTGTTTGAAAGGAGTTCTTTAAAATAAAGACCTCAGTAAAGCTACTTACATATTGAGCATCAAGATCTATTGAGATAGATCAAGACGCTTGATAAGATTTTCGATGACTACATACCTTGACAAGATTTTGAAGTAGTTCAAAATGGAACAGTCAAAGAAGGAGTTCTTGCCTGTGTTGCAAGGTGTGAAGTTGAGAAAGACTCAAGACCCGACCATAGCAAAAAATAGAAAGAGAATGAAAAGTCATTCCCTATGCCTCAGTCATAGGTTCTATAAAGTATGCTATGCTGTGAACCAGACCTATTGTATACTCTGCCCTGGTTTGGCAAGGGAGTACAATAGTGATCTAGGAGTAGATCACTGGACATTGGTCAAAATTATCCTTAGTGGAATAAGGATATGTTTCTCAATTATGGAGGTGACAAAAGGTTCGTCATAAAAGGTTACGTCGATACAAGTTTTGGCACTGATCCAGATGACTCTAAGTCTTAATCTGGATACATATTGAAAGTGGGAGCAATTAGCTAGAGTAGCTCCGTGCAGAGTATTGTAGAGATAGAATATTTGCAAAATACATACGGCTCTGAATGTGGCAGACCCGTTGACTAAACTTCTCTCACGAGCAAAACATGATCATACCTTTGTACTCTTTGGGTGTTAATCACATAGTGATGTGAACTAGATTATTGACTCTAGTAAACCCTTTGGGTGTTGGTCACATGACGATGTGAACTATGGATGTTAATCATATACAGATATGATTATTGGTGTTAAATCACATGGCGATGTGAACTAGATTATTGACTCTAGTGCAAGTGGGAGACTGAAGGAAATATGCCCTAGAGGCAATAATAAAGTTATTATTTATTTCCTTATTTCATGATAAATGTTTATTATTCATGCTAGAATTGTATTATCCGGAAACATAATACATGTGTGAATACATAGATAAACATAGTGTCACTAGTATGCCTCTACTTGACTAGCTCGTGAATCAAAGATGGTTAAGTTTCCTAGCCATAGACATGAGTTGTCATTTGATTAACAGGATCACATCATTAGGAGAATGATGTGATTGACATGACCCATTCCGTTAGCCTAGCACTTGATCGTTTAGTATGTTGCTATTGCTTTCTTCATGACTTATACATGTTCCTGTAACTATGAGATTATGCAACTCCCGTTTACCGGAGGAACACTTTGGGTGCTACCAAACGTCACAACGTAACTGGGTGATTATAAAGGAGTACTACAGGTGTCTCCAAAGGTACATGTTGGGTTGGCGTATTTCGAGATTAGGTTTTGTCACTCCGATTGTCGAAGAGGTATCTCTGGGCCCTCTCGGTAATACACATCACTTAAGCCTTGCAAGCATTGCAACTAATGAGTTAGTTGTGGGATGATGTATTACAGAACGAGTAAAGAGACTTGCTGGTAACGAGATTGAACTAGGTATTGAGATACCGACGATCGAATCTCGGGCAAGTAACATACCGATGACAAAGGGAACAACGTATGTTGTTATGCGGTTTGACCGATAAAGATCTTCGTAGGATATGTAGGAGCCAATATGAGCATCCAGGTTCCGCTATTGGTTATTGACCGAGAATAGTTCTAGGTTATGTCTACATAGTTCTCAAACCCGTAGGGCCGCACGCTTAAGGTTTCGATGACAGTTATATTATGAGTTTATGAGTTTTGATGTACCGAAGGAGTTCGGAGTCCCGGATGAGATCGGGGACATGACGAGGAGTCTCAAAATGGTCGAGACGTAAATATCAATATATTGAACGACTATATTCGGACTTCGGAAAGGTTCCGAGTGATTCGGGTATTTTTCGGAGTACCGGAGAGTTACGGGAATTCGCCGGGAGAAGTATTGGGCCTTATTGGGCCATACGGGAATTGGACTAAGGGGAGGGGCTGCGCCCCCTCCTTCCTTCCCTTCTCTCTTGCCTTTCCTTCTCTCCTACTCCTACTACATGGAAGGGCTCCTAGTTCTACTAGGAAAGGAGGAATCCTACTCCCGGTGGGAGTAGGACTCCCCTAGGGTGCGCCATAGAGAGGGCCGGCCCTCCCCCTCCTCCACTCCTTTATATACGGGGGCAGGGGGCACCCCATAGACACACAAGTTGATCTTCGTGATCGTTCCTTAGCCATGTGCGGTGCCCCCCTCCACCATATTCCACCTCGGTCATATCGTTGCGGTGCTTAGGTGAAGCCCTGCGTCGGTAGAACATCATCATCGTCACCACACCGTCGTGATGACGGAACTCATCCCCAACACCCTGATGGATCGGAGTCCGGGGATCGTCATCGAGCTGAACGTGTGCAGAACTCGGAGGTGCCGTCCGTTCGGTGCTTGGATCGGTCGGATCGGGAAGACGTACGACTACTTCCTCTACGTTGTGTCAACGCTTCCGCTTCGGTCTACGAGGGTACGTAGACAACACTCTCCCCTCTTGTTGCTATGCATCACCATGATCTTGCGTGTGCGTAGGAATTTTTTTGAAATTACTACGTTTCCCAACACTTCTATGGTATCAACAGGGCACACAAGTGATATTATTTGCCGTTGTTGTAAGGGAAGAGGTCATTATGCGAGAGAATGCAAATATCAACGTGTGATGATTGCTACTGAGGATGGTGTGTATGAGTCCGCTAGTGACTATGATGAGGAGACTTTGGCTCTTATTACATGTGAAGAACATGGTGGAGATGATTCTGATCATGAGACACAATACATGGCTCCTGAAGACGCTGACAGGTATGAATGTTTAGTTGCTCAACGTGTTTTGAGTGTGCAGGTCACACAAGCTGAGCAAAATCAGAGGCGTAATTTGTTCCATACAAACGGAGTTGTGAAGGAACGTTCTGTGCGCGTCATCATAGACGAAGGGAGCTGCAACAACTTGGCTAGCATGGAGATGGTGGAGAAGCAATCTCTCGCCACAAGACCACATCCACATCCTTACTACATCCAATGATTCAACAACTACGGCAAGGTTAAGGTAACACGTACTGTTCGTGTGCATTTTATTATCTCTACATATGCTGATTATGTTGATTGTGATGTGGTACCTATGCAAGCATGTTCCTTATTACTTGGTCGACCATGGCAATTTGATAAAAATTCTGTACACCATGGTAGAAACAATCAGTATACTCTTGTTCATAAGGATAAAAATATTACTTTGCTTCCTACGACTCCTGATTCCATTTTGAAAGATGATATTAATAGAGCTAATAAAGCAAAACAGGAGAAGAATAAGAGTGAGAATCAGATTGTGGCAAAAGAATTTGAGCAACAAATGAAGCCTAATAATAAACCATCTAGTGTTGCTTCTGAAATTAAATTGAAAAGTGCATGTTTATTTGCCACCAAATCTGATATTGATGAGCTAGATTTTAGCAAATCTGTTTGCTATGCTTTTGTGTGCAAAGAGGCATTATTTTCATTCGAGGACGTGCCTTCCTCTTTGCCTCCTGCTGTCACTAATATTTTACAGGAGTTCGCTGACGTATTTCCACAAGACGTGCCATCGGGATTACCGTCTATTCGAGGGTTTGAGCATCAGATTGACTTAATTCCCGATGCTTCACTGCCAAACCGTGCGCCATACTATACCAATCTAGAGGAGACGAAGGAGAGTATGCGTCAAGTACAGGAGCTTCTCAACAAAGGTTATATACGCGAATCTCTTAGTCCTTGTGTTGTTCATATTATTCTAGTGCCGAAAAAGGATGATACATCGCGTATGTATGTTGATTGTAGATGCATTAATAATATTACTATTCGTTATCGTCATCCTGTTCCTAGGCTAGATGATATGCTTGATGAATTGAATGGCTCTACAATATTCTCCAAAGTTGATTTGCGTAGTGGATACCATCAAATTCTTATGAAATTGGGGGATGAATGGAAAACAACATTTAAAACTAAGTTTGGATTATATGAGTGGTTATTTATGCCTTTTGGGTTAACTAATGCACCTAGTACTTTCATGAGAGTAATGAACGAAGTTTTATGTGGTTTCATTGGACGATTTGTGGTAGTCTATTTGGATGATATACTGATTTATAACAGATCTTTGGAGGAACATTTGGAACATTTACGTGCTGTTTTTATTGCTCTACCTGATGCACATTTGTTTAGTAACCTTTTGAAGTGCACCTTTTGCACCGACCGAGTATCTTTTCTTGGCTATGTTGTTACTCCACAGGGAATTGAAGTTGATAAAGCCAAGATTGAAGCTATTGAGAGTTGGCCGCAGCCCAAAACGGTCACACAAGTGAGAAGTTTTCTTGGCCTCGCTGGATTCTATAGGCGTTTTGTGAGAGATTTCAGCACCATTGCTGCACCTCTCAATGAGCTTACAAAGAAAGATGTGCCTTTTGTTTGGGGTACCGCACAGGAATAAGTCTTCACGGTTTTGAAAGATAAGTTGACACATTTTCCTTTACTCCAACTTCCTGATTTTAATAAGACTTTCGAGCTTGAATGTGATGCTAGTGGAATTGGATTAGGAGGTGTGTTATTACAAGATGGCAAACCTGTTCCATACTTTTCTGGAAAATTGAGTGGGCCTAGTCTGAATTATTCTACTTATGATAAAGAATCATATGCTCTTGTTCGGACTTTAGAAACATGGCAACATTATTTATGGCCCAAAGAATTTGTTATACATTCTGATCATGAATCTTTGAAACATATTAAAAGTCAAGCCAAACTGAATCATAGACGCGCTAAATGGGTTGAATTCATTGAGACTTTCCCTTATGTCATAAAACACAAGAAGGTTAAGGAAAATGTTATTGCTGATGCTTTGTCTCGTCGCTATACTATGCTTTCACAACTTGACTTCAAGATATTTGGTTTGGAGACCATCAAAGATCAATATGTGCATGATGCTGATTTTAAAGACATGAATAAAGACGAACAATGATCGGATCCGAGCGGATCCACCAAAGACAACCACCAACCAAATCTCGCGAGATTCGCCGGAGACACACCTCCACACGCCCTCTGACGATGCTAGACACACCATTGAAACGGGGGCTAGTCGGGGAGAACCTTATTCCATCATCAAGCCACCGTCGTCTCGTCTTCTTGAGCAGGACACAAACCCTAACAAAACTTAAAGAAGCACCTAGAAACAGAGCCCCCCCCCCGCCCCGCCGGCAAGGGCCGGGATCCACAGTGCACCCATGACCCTAAGGCCACAGAAGACATGGGAGATCGGCACCGCTGCCGATGGAAGACAGAAACCCTAGCCGCCTTTTCTTGGAGGAGGGACAAAGGGAGGACAGCTATGACGCTAATGAATATCATGCTTATTTAGGTGTGACAAATTATATTCATCATGTTGAGGGTAGGTGCATGTTATACCAAGATGAGCATTGAAAAAAAATTGACTTTCGAAATGAGCGAATAAGTGATTGATACATAGATTTTACTCGTATCCCGTTTCGCATTCGAATTAGCACCTTGTTCCTCCCTTACAGGCTTACAACCCTAAAATATTCTTGACCGCCTCAACACTGATCAATGCACTCCGGAAATGCGGCCCATTCCTCCTGTACATAACTACAAACAAACAAGTGCAAATCCATCGTCACCTTTCTCCGCCGCTCTTGCACTACTCCCTCCGTCTAGGTGAGTAAGTCATCTTAGGTTGTGCACCGTGACCAAGGAGGAGGAGAAAATGAGAAAACTTAATGTTCATTTGCTAATTAATAACATTGCATGCAATAAACTAACCATTACATGGTGTGTTTGATAGTCTCAAATCATTAAAAGTATGCACACTCCACATCTCTTATTGGTTGATATGTTAAAAACAAGAAACGAGGTAGAGTAAGTAGTCAAGGGGCTTGCACGTCATCACAATTAAAGGAGAGGAGATCACGCAACGAATCCTTTTATTTAGTTAGGCTACTCATAGTGGGGAGTATCATATACTAGTATCATGCATATGATACTAGTATATGATACTACCTTCATAGTGCATAGTAACATAAAGTAGTATCATATATGACCATATTTATTGCCATGCATGACACAAAGTAGCATAGCATTTAACATGATACGGTATCTACCTATGTTACTCTAACCCTCTCTCTCTTCTTTACTTGTGTGCCACATAAGCATGTTTGCTAGTCCCAAGTGCATGTTACCGGTTATGTTACCCCCACTATGGTCAGCCTTAATTGTGTGTCTTCGTTCCAGAAGAATCATTAATTGTAGGGCCAGAGTATTGTGAAAAGGTAGCCTCCAATAAAATCGAGATTAATTACTGGGCCCGTCCCTGCCACACATATATGCTTTGTCGGTAAAGCTTGCAAAATCAACATCTACTATGAGAGTTAGCGATCACCTCGATCGTCATGGTTTCTTCGATTTGTGGTTAGTTTTCTTTTTCGATAAAGATTTGTGGTCTGTTTTTTTCTGCGGGTAGTGGTTAATTAGTTGTTGATCGAATGGATTTGTTCACGAACAAAACAACGCCGGCCAACCACACGCCTAAAGCCGATCGATCGAGATGACTGGCGATGCGCCGATGCATATGCATGATCTCAACTTTCGTGAATGGAGCATCCTTTCATGGCCCCACGTATTTGCTCCATCAACCTAGCAACATCTCCTTGGATACTTGTAAACAACGTTGGAGTTCTACAACAATCTTTTCCATGCAATTCGTGACAAAAATTAATGATTGTGCCTTTGAAAAGATATACGGACAAGTGAAAGACACTGCTAAGACACTTGCGGCGTCAAAAAGAGGCAAGCTATGTGCATGTATGACCTAACAGCGGCCGACGCAGTCCACAATTCTTTAATGCAAGTAGCACTAGTAATTAACCGCTTAATCACCACATCAACCAAAAGATAAAACCATATAGTAATATCAATGTATGGAACCCAACACTTCACCTAATGCTATTCTTGTTCACTTCACCATAAGTGTTAAGTTTCCCTCTTTAGATTGATGACAACTCCAATGTGTTTTTAATGAAATTGCTTGTTGATGAGACACGAGGACACATTGCTCCGTCACCCTGGGCGTTATTATGTAATATAGTGGAGCTAATCATTGCCAAAGTGGCCGGTGTTGGACATGACGTTGAGGAGGTTGGCCTGAATAGAATCCAACAAAGATTCCTCAAATGACATTTTTTTCCCTGCAGGCAAACAAGAGAGATAGGTTCTTTTTGGTGGAACTACGAGCCCGACTGCTTGACTCATGTCTTAATTAACCATACAAGGGTCATCAAGTTAACACTTTCTTAACTTGCATATCAAAACATATACAATAGATGGCATGCACTTTTGCTAAAAGAAGAATGCTTATATACATATGTTGCTTTGTTCAATGAGGCTATACACTTCAACAAGAAAATAATCTAAGTGATTGAAGCACAAACACGGACATAAGAAGGTTCATATACATATGTTGATTTGTTCAACTTATGTCATTTTGATGTCTAAACTTATATTAAAAAGTATTTATAAAATGTTAACCAATGGTTGCTTAGTTTCAAAAAAATGTTATTAGCTTTCAAAAATGTTTGAACATGTATTTGAAAAAAGAAAAATAATTAATATTTCTGAAATGCAACATTTTTAAAACATAGATTTTTGGTGTCTACTTTTCTATAAATATTTCATATTTTTTGTATACATCACAAAAAATTTATATATACACATTTAACATTTTTTGAATACATGATTAATATTTGTTTTATGTCTATGTTTTCCTTGCACATTATATATTTTTTCAATACATCCGAATATTTTTTGTACACACATTTAACATTTTCTAAATACATGATCAAAATTTATAAAAAATATTTTTTTATTTATATATTTTTCATACATGTTGTACATTTTTTGTATAAACTAAAAACATATTTCAATACACATTTAACATTTAACATTTTTGGAAACTTATATTTTTCATTTCTATTTTTCCATACACATTGTTCATTTCTTGTACACATTGGAAAAAAAAATTCTACATACATTTAACATTTTTCAAATGCATGATTAATATTTTTGAAATGTTTATTGCAAAGTGTGTTTGTAATATTTATAATTAGAATATTTGTAAGTGTAAACAAAAGTAAAAAACCGTGAAAAACAGAAAAAAAAAAGAGGTTGTAGCCTCTTGCCTGTGGCCTCCCGCACGATGAGCCAGCCCAGGCTCATGCTATGGTGAGGCTAACCTACATCTCGCAGTAAGGCCTTGTACAATGCTAGGTGCTTAGAAAAATAAGCCGGGTTTTTTGTGAAGCAACAGTGCCCATTTCTACAGGAGAGACGCCTAATTAAGCGTCTGTCCTATACAAATAAGCATCAGTGCTTATGAAAAGCCTGGTTTATTTCTTCAAGCACCTCTCCTAAGCACCTTTCATTGTACAAGGCCTAAGTAGGACATAGGGGCACCCTGAAGAAGCGAGAGAACCAGTCAGGAGGAGCAGGCGCTTGGGGGCTGCGGCCTGCGTATGTACAGCAAGAGCACCATAAATGGTGCCCCCTCCGTGAAAAAATATAAGAGCGTTTAGAACACTAAAATAGTTATCTAAACACTCTTATATTTCTTTACAGAGGGAGTATCCTCTCTTCCCCTAGCTCCAGGAATCCCTACGGCAAGTCACATCCACAACCGACAGACATTCTCAGGAGCTTGGCGCAACCACACACAATGCACTTGCACATTGACATCACAGAGCGCCTCAGTCTTCAGATCTCCACTGTCCAGACGCTGGGCGGACCCGTACATCGTCTCTTAGATCCCGTCATAAGTCCACATTGTGGCATCGTTGAGTGTCCGATATTCGACGCTGATCCGATCAACCCCAGGTATAAATTTTCACGCCCCAGTTTAAGAAATCAGGTCCTAAAAAATCATATTACTATTCCTTATTTCATATACATAATTTACCTTCAATAATAAGAGAAATTCTACATTGTTGCTAATTAAATGATTTACTTCCACATACACTATGCATCGCTTGCACTGTGCAAATTTTGATGCAATGTTTTTATTTTTAGCACCTTGTTACCGTGTCGTCCAGAAAGTATGCATGTGGTAACGGAAAAAGGAAAGGAAAAATGACCGATAGAATCGCAGAGAGGGGTGGTTCACAAAATTGTCAAGAGTAATACTAGTGATTCAATGAATCCAGATGATGAGTCGATGATAGTTGTTGTGGAGGAAGAGCATCAAGAAGAAATTGTTGTATGTGACTGAGAACAATCCCATCATAAGCGACTTGCATCAAGGAAAGTTAGAAGAAATTTTAAAGGTACATCCAATTATTTGATATGAAAATTGATTTTGAATGCGAAGTGTTTATTGGTGACATTTTATATGGATGTATATTGGTCATTATTGCTACGATGATTGTAGAAAGGGGCCCAAAGACATAATTTCGACCCGGGTTCCCAAAATCTCAGGACCGGCCCTGAATGACGCCTTTAGCATGTAATGGGTTTGCACATGTATTGGTCTCAATCATTTTTCCAGGCATTTGTTGCCATGGTCGCTTCTTTTTAGTCTTTTTCAGTTGTTTTTTGTTCTCTATTTCTCTATCTGGGTTCGCAGTTTTCTTTTGTTTTTTTATTTATCTTGTTTTTTCAATGGTTTTTTCTTTTACTTTCTTTACTATCATTCAATTAAATTTGGCATTCTTTCTTTTTTGGGAGTTTTCATGCATCTTTTTGATTTCTATGATTTTCTATTGATTTTTCTACTTTTTATATCTTTCCTACTGTATTCTATTTTTTTACTTTTCCTTCAGGTTTTTCTTTTCCATTGCTTTTTCCTCCCACCTTTCCGGTTTTCATTTTATGTATTTTCCTATATGATTATCAGTATATGTTTATAAATACATACCAATTTTTTTTCTTAATGAACGTTGATTTTTCTTAATATATGATGATTTTTTTAGTATATGACAAAAATAATGAATATGTTTTGAATATACACTGAATTTTTTAAACGTAGACAGAACAGTTTTAAATGCATGATGACGACTTGCTTAAGGAAACATTTGGTTTTTTCTGGGAAAAATTGAATGAAAAAACAAAGAAAAAAAAACTACAATGGCAATCTGGGCTGGCCGACTGCACTCCACCATGTGCCATGTGCTCCGTTCCGCACAGTGTGCTTCACACGAGGAAAACATAAAATAGAACTTCTTTTACGAAACTTAGGAAGGACCTTGCAAAATTCAAAATCCTTAACAAAGCCCCAAAACCCGTCAAAACATGCATCACGACCTGGATGCACCCCGAGCGCCCTGTAGGAATCCCCCAAAGGGTACCCTATCAGTGCCTCGCTTAGATGCTAGTCGCTCACCATGCCTGTTCGGATGGCCCGTGAACCACGATCATCTATGAACACGCTTGTCGTTCTGCCTAGCTGCGCTTGTCCCCTTTCTTATATAATTCTTGTCCCCTTCGTTACATTACAACAGTCAACATATCATTAAAAAAAACCAACTTGCGTGCATTTCAGAAAATGGTTCATGATATTTAAGAAAGTTCACATGTTTTAAATCATGTTCATGGTATTTTTAACAAAATGTTCATGAAAAATGTGAAAAGCATGTTCTCGCAGTTTGTAAAAAAATATTGTATAATTCAAAAAACGGCTGATGACATTGAAAAAATGTTCACGTGTTTAAAATATATGTTAATGGCATTAAAAAATGTTCATGCAATATTAAAAAACTGATCGCAGATTTAAAAAATCATACCACTTTTGAAAAGTATTCAAACTATGTTACAATATATATTCACCGTGTATTTGAAAATATTTAATGTAATTTGATAATTTCAACATGTATTTGGCTAAAATGTTGAATATGTATCCGAAAATATCAAACATGTATCTGAAAAATGTTCAACATGTATTAAAAAAGGTCGACATATATTTGAAAATAGGAAAAAGATAAAGGTGAAAAATATAATAATAGTAAAACCGATAAAGAAAAATGCTAAAAACAAATCAAAACAGATAAAGAAAAATACTAAAAACAGGAAAAGAAAAAAAAACCCGCCCAAAAACCTTACAAAAAACTGGGCGTAAGGTTTTGAAAACAAATGCAATCGCAATACTAGTGTAGCTAGAACCTTTCCTTAAACTGCTAGCAGAAATCTTGTTTGGCCGGCCCACCCGAGTGAAATGTATAGGCGAGAGCTGCTACAATCTCGCAATAAGCAAGACCTAGCATTTGCGGATTGCTATTGCTATCTCTGGCAATGTGGTGGTTTCAGGCGGACTTAGACCCCAACATCCCAATAAGTTGCATAAGATTAGACGTAGGCACGGATTTTTTTGGCCCGGTTGGTAATACTACAATTGCCTTTTCATTGCTAATTTGTTTCGTGAGAAACACTGTGACTTACCATTTCAAGAAATACTGCCCGATTTACGCTAAGATAGTATATTAAGGTTGGTATTTTTTTGATATCATTAAGATTGAGATTGTAAGTATTTGTATTTGTATGACTCTTGTTTTCTGGATCAATGCACTCTATTTATTTAAGATTGTTTTTCTCAATTATTTATTTATTTAAGATTGATACCACTTAGTGAGGCTTAAGTAACTACCTTTTAATACCATTCGAGCAGATATTTCACTACATAGATAGCTGCACGGATTAGCAGTGGTGGAGCACAAATAATTCGCTGCATGGGCTAAGGCATGCCAGGGTGAAGGATACCTCATAAAATTTGCTCTCAAGACGCTTTTGTTAAGCTTTCCCTAGTTTTGCCCTAAAGTAGCTCTGCCAGTATGGAGTAGCAATTGTTGGGAACACGTACAATTCAACTCCATTTCGCATATACAAAGGGGATACACCTTCATTCACCATGTCACTTCGGTATAATTAGTTTTTCTTTAGAAACAACAAACATAGACTCAAAACCTCACACAATTTTTTGCGAAGATCAGAACACGCGTCTCACTATTGACAGGAATATCATCTTGCACTTATTGTTTATGTTGCATAAAACGAATATTCAAGCATTAGTAAGAAGTTAAAACCTGCCTCCGGTTCCCCATAGGCTAGTGATACAACCACACTCATAATCATCCTACCTACTCATGACCAACACATGCGACTACTTGGTACTCCCTCGGATCCAAAAAAAGCATTTGAACTAAAGCCACGAAACTTTTTTTGGATCGGAGGGAGTACCATTTGAGTTGTAGTACAAGCACTATTGTAGAACATGTTACCAATGGTGGGGCTAAAATGTTTACCTTTGACGGGCGCCGAGCTTATAGACTTGACTAGTATTTGCGTACATGGTATCTTAGAGAGGACATATGATCTAAATTCAAGATTTGGATTTGAGTACATTATTGCTTAAAGAGGACCTATGCCCTGGCTATTTCTACGTTTTATAAAACTTAAAAGGATGTCCATCTCGATATTTATTATACAGCAAATTGTAAATTTTAGTGCCAAAAGAGTGTTAACATGCATTCTGCGCCAAAAAAAACAAATTGGTACGACCTGACTAGTATGCTATTCAGATGTAAGCAAAATTCTTTTCTTTATGCATAGTGCAAGCGTAAATACATGTTTTGTGTCAACGCGAGCAATTCAGAAGCTGTTTTACTACTTTTCATAGTGGGCAACTAAATGAGAGAATATACATAGATTTACACGTATGTATTCCATATCAGTTTGGAATTAGCACTTGGTTCCATCTTTACAATCAATGAAGCAAAGCAAAGATCACACCCTACAATATTCCTAATGTTTTAGGCATCACTTAATATGCCTTTGACGCACTCCGGAAATGGGCATCTAATATGACGACTAAAAGGGCGACTGGGTGCATGCGGCCCAAAGGCAGTGGCTACAAAACTGGAAACGATAGCAAAATCCATCATCACCCTTTTCAGCCGTTCTTGTAGTAGATTAGACATGCTAACAAAACCCCTCATGAAAAACGAGTGGAGATTACGTAACGTATCCTTTACCTAGCTATAGCTATCTAGCTTGCCTTGTGTTCTTAACTAACCTAATTTCTTTGTGATCCCTCTAATCCAACTTATGAAAGCAATATAAAGCTGCTACTTATTAATAAGCTTGCTGATAGGTCAATAAAGGGAAGGGGAAAAGTGACACCGGCCATGAAAAGTTCTGTTTCAAAGTTGGTAGCCCTGTACGGTCTGAGGCACCGCTAATCGGATAGCTACTTAGTCACTAGTAGGGTTTGTGTCCTTATGATGATTATGGTGATCTAGATAGATTATTCAACACTACTTCCATGAAACTAAAAGTGTATCAGTCGAGTCGCATATACACATGGTGCCCATACATGTGTGTCGGGTCGGGTATGGTAGGTTAATCTTGCCGTTTAGCTAGATAATCATGCTTAATTGTGCGACTTATTTACGAACTTAACACCCTCAAAAAGTGTTTTACTTTCATCTGAAGTTGTAATAGGAGTATGATTTCTATACTATCTTAAAAAGTAAAACACATGGTTATCTGCTTCCTACAATAAAATTTATTTTTCTCAAAGAATACAATAAAATTCATTAATTTTATGAACCAACTATTGGTTGGATGATTATATCCTCGATGCACTAAAGATCAAATCTCAGGTTTCATGCTATTAATAATAATTATCTTAGTTAGTTGAGAATGGACATACGCAAGTATGGACTTCATCGAATTTTAAAGGTTTGTGTGTCTGTGTGTGTGGGCAAGTACACATTCAATGTTCGTCAATATTGTATTCTCTATCTTTAGAAAGTCATTAGAGGGTGCTTGGATACATTTTAGTCCCATGACTAAAAGTATAGTGGGACTAAAACTTGTTAGCCTCACCCATGCTTGGATCCAAATACTAAAGAGACTAAAATCAAGTTAATGAGCATTTATTATCCTCCAAACCCTCCAATCCAGAACTCGCGTGTGTTAAAGGAGAGGAGTTAAATGAGGAGAGAGAGGACTAATCCACATTTTAGTAGGGGTGCCCCTAACTACATTTTTTTAGTCTCAAGACTAGTTTTAGCCCCTCTTTAGTCAGGAGTGCTTGGAACTTTAGCCTCTTAAAGAGACTATTTTTAGTCACACTAAAATAAGTCCCTTGATCCAAGCACCCTCTTAGTTGTCTTAGCCCATCAATGGATCAACATTTTGAGAAATGGTATCCTCTAAAATCCAATTGAATTAATCTAATGGACCTGTAATGCACTATATGTTTTGCCGGTAGGCTTGCAGAATCAATATCACCCGTCACCTCATCATATTTGGGGTTGTTGATCTCATGATCTGATGGATTTGTTTACAAACAACGTGCCTAAAGTTGATGGTGCATGCATATCAACTTGGTGATGGATGATCCTTTGATGGACCCACGTATCTGCTCCATCCATCCAAACCTACACCTGCATGGGAATCTAGCTTTCAATTCAGATATCTGAAGGATATAGGGATAACTGATTAGTTAACTCCAATATATCAGATATTCTCCTAAAAAATAGTAATATCACATATGTTGTTATCATCCTGTAGCTATGAAACCTCACCTAACACAAACTTAGCTAGAATGCTAGATACTTAGTAAACAACGTATGGATTCTCTACAACAATGATTGGTTCTTGACGGTGATGACATATAATATTAATGCATGGAACAAGTGTAGGCACTTCAAGCACACCTGCAGCTTCAAAAGAGGCAAGCTATGTAAGTACTGACCCATTGAACTAATGATGGATGACGCAGTTTCCAATTGTCTAATTACTATACTGGCACTAAGAATTAACCGCTTAACCACCACATCAAACAAAAGATACCCCAAACTATATAATATATCGATCCCAACAGTTCACCTAATGTCATTCTTAATTGCTCAGCTAAATACCAATGTGTGTTAAGTTTCTCTTTTGAGACCGATGACCACTTTTCTGTGTTTTTAACAAATCGCTGGATGAGAAGCAAGGACATTGCGCCATTGTCTTGTGCGTTATTTTTATAGTCATGCTAATGATTCGCAAATTGGCCAGAGTTGGACATGACGTTGAAAAGCAGTAGCCTTAATAGTAATCGAAGACAGATTCTTTTTCCTTTTCCTGGAAAAGAGAGATTAACATTTGTTTTCTCTGAAAGAAACGTGGGAGAGAGATTCTTTTTTGTGGGATTGTGGGCCCAACTGCTTAATCCATATCTTAATTATTAATATTGGGTCCATCAAGTTATCACGTTCTTAGTTTGTATATCAAAACATAATGATGCCAATGATGTCAACTAAAAAAACATATTGATGCCATGTATTTCCGCTAGAAGAAGAAATATTAGTGTCGATAAGTTGATTTCGTCTGTGAGGCTTTTGTCATCAACATAAAAGGTGACCCAAATGAAGGGACACTTTTGTTTGCCCTAAACAAACTCAAGGCATAATTCGTTCACAACTAATTTTTGCTAAACCTTAGAAAAAGTTTGTATTCTACCTAATTTCAGAACAAGATCACACGTTAAAAAAATAAAAATTCTACCCTCTGTACAAAATATAATCATTCCATATATTTACTCTCACATATAAACATAAGTACGAATTACCCTCCCGAATAATGGTTAAAGTTAATTCTCATATATGCAAAACATGGGGGCCTAATCTTGGGCACTTTCATGTCTCATGTTTCTCTCCACTTCACCAAATTCTATCGACGGGGAACCCATATACAAGATCAACAACTAGCGGATCGTTGATATTGTTAATCTAGAACATGGGAGCCAAGTGTCTTAGAAATAATATGAGTGTGCCCCACAAAAAGTTTGTGTAGGAAAACAAATTTTATATAATTCATAGAAAAGAAGAAATATGAAAAACAACTGAGATTATGGAGGTGGCACTGACTTGGCTAGCGACACCTGAGATGAATATTGTTACTAACTATTGGACCACGACAGTTCCCTCTACATTTTTAGCGATATGTGTAGTTCTTCAAATGGAACAATCGACCATGGAACTATTTTCCATTTCTTTTGTTGTTGACTTTTGTGTATAATATATATGGATGTTGTATTCATAGTATTGTTGGTAGAGGAGTTCCTAGTTTAGCACGCCTAGGGTATCTTTGTCTCACAATTTCATAAACATGTGAAGAGAAAAATATAGAGACTCAAGTGGTGAAGGAGTGCGTGTCAAAAATTAAGATCAAGTCCACTCCTTACTACCTGAAATAGTTAGTGGGCTAAAACACCTGCATGTGCTAAGTAATGGGAAAATTGTTTTTATTTTGGAAATCCTACGCCATCGCCTAGAATTGTCATAAGGGCACTCCACCACTCCCTGATACAATAAATGTCGTGGCAACTAATAACATACTCCCTCCGTCCAAAAATAAGGGTGTGGCTCTCAGTCAAGTGATATAACATATAGGAAAGAGAAAAGAAAAACTGAAAATAAAATTATACATGAATCTCGATGTAAGATCTCACGAATGTAGCGTCGACTGAGACTTAATCAAGTCTTAGTCGACTGACATCTAGCAAGACTGATATAGGAATGTGTAACAGAAGTTGTCGGGTTGGAGTGTCGTTGATTTTATTGGATAAATATTGGTTGCATGATATATTTCTGAGTCAAACAAAGTAACATTTCTATGAGGATTGCTTCATGAATTTTCACTGCCAAATTACACACAAAAGAAACTAATAAAGAAACTTATGGTTTTAAATCCTACTTTAAACAGACAAGCTCTGCAAAACATTCAAGGAATAGAATTCCGTAAAGTTCCAATAAGTTTTCGTCGAAGAAGACCTAAAGATAGAGAGAGATAGTTCCTCTGTTCATCGGCCTTTAAATGGGTGGCCAGGAGTTGGCAGTTGACCGTCGGTAGAGACGAACGGTCGGAACAGAGCCGATTTACTACGTGTAACAGAAGCAACGTTTTCTTCAGAAATCAAGCAGTCTTGCGACAAGAGATGCTCTTTGTGTCTCACAAGGAAGCACCATGTCGCCATCATCAAGGCTTTTGGTCCTCCATGCCATGGCCACGCATGCCAGCGGCCCAGATTGAAACTACATATACCATGATTGACGATGCAACTGTATGCATGCCTTTCTCGAACGCTGGGAAAAATGGATCGACGACGTCCCTCGGTTGCCAGCCCGCCGTACGAGAGAGCGCGGCTGTTTCTGAGCTCATCCTGGAACCGGAACCTGAACCTGAACCAGGAGGAGTACAAGTCATTAACCGTGCGCAAGACGTAACCATGCATGCACACTGTGGCTGAGTTCACCCTGGCATTCATGCATGTATGCAGCTAGCAGCGCTGCAGATGGGTGTTTCAGTGGGTCGTCGCAGCGACGAGTCGACGTACGTGCAGCGTGATGCTTTCATTTCCGTCCGTGTCATGCTCGATAAGGTGTGTGTCCGTAGAGACGACCATCGAGCAACAACGATTATTACTTGCTTGCTTTTGCATCGGAGCAATCCAAGTGCCATCCATTGTAGAAGTACATGCTCTAGCCAATGCAACCAAAAGACTGATCTGATGGAAGAGACTAGACAACACATTATACGTGAACACCCCTCCTCACGTGTGGCTCCCTCAGACCTAAACGTGGACCGAAAGTGGGCTGCAATTTTAATTACGCCAGCCGGGTCTTGAACTCAAGACCTCTTGGCTCTGATACCATGTAGAAGTGCATGCTCTAGCCAATGCAACCAAAAGACCGATCTGATGGAAGAGACTAGGCAACACATTATACGTCAACATCCATATCGTAGTGTTTGGTTTTGCACTTTTGCGTGCCTTGTTATACTTTGTTATTTCCTGTGTGTGTGTGTGTGTGTGTGTGTGTGTGTGTGTGTGTGTGTGTGTGACCTTGGATAACTTCACGCTGAGTAATGAGTATGTACAATCATCAGCGGGAAATGGCATAGCACAAATGTATTGCAATCTATTAACTAGTCCTTATGTAGAAGGCCAATCCATTGTCAGGTAACATGCTTAGTAGCACCGCCACATTAACATCTTACAAGCAGTCCACACGGAGGTAAGCTCGCAAACATATTTGGAATAAACCAGTAAATATGTCCTATGTCTGTTTTTAATCACAACAACATGAAAAACTAATAGAATAGATTCGACATCAATTATGTTGAGTATTGGTTGTGGCATATTGGTTGACGTTTTGATTTCCGTCAGTGTCATGTTCGACACAGTGTGTGTCCATAGAGACGACCATCGAGCAACAACAATTATTTTTTGCATCGGAGGAATCCAGAACGTGCCATCCATGGGAGTGTTTAGTTTTGCACTTTTGCTTGCCTTGTTATGCTTTGTTTTTTCCCTTTTTTGTGTTTGTGGATGACTTCTTGCTGCTTTGTTCTTGGCTAGAAAATACAATTGAGTGCTGAAAGCTTTTCACCTTATGCGAACTTTAATTGTTACTAGCATCTACACTTCTACAGTGGTCCAGTAATAGGCTCAACTTGCTCCTTCCAAATTTTCTTGCCATCAATAAATGGCAACAGAACATGCAGGCAGTTGCAGATTACAGATTACAAGGAGCATATACAAAGACATGCAACTTCCATGTGAAACCTAGCTGTCATATTCATCTTGTTTTCCACGGTAGCAATGTTGAATTGATGAAGGCACATAAGAGACTCGTCATGGATCACGTACAGGTCAGTTGAGCCACTCAACATGAAAATGGCAATTGCATGCTTGAAGTCCATTCTTGCAAGGCATAGAAAGTTTTATATTAATTTACTACTGGTGCAACGCTACATGTCTACCTTGAAATCTGGAGATCTCAAGTTGCCCTTTCAGAGTAGTATATATGACAAGGAAAACCGTAAGAAACATATTCATCCCTGTCTTCCTTATCCTGACATTTTATTTAAAACAAGTGCATGGTCACACAACTTGTCCTTAGTATTTCGCAGCATGTGAAAACATCAGAAACATGATAGCTGGTCTCTTTCTGATACATAGTTACGGATTAAGTATACCGTTTACATTTCTGAAAGGAAGAAAATAAATCTACATGGTTTTATTAGGTACTTCCTAATTAAGCCTAAGCACCGTGACTGAGGATATGTAGGATTTTGCACATTGCAGCGCATCCATCAACATGCTTGATATGCCCCAACCCACCACCACCTGAACTCTATATACCATGATATATTTATCTCTACTGCATTATATCAAACTTCCAGCGATATCATGGAAACTTCAGTTTGAATATTGTCATTTCCAATATACCCACACACACACTAACCCTAAGGTTGTGCCGAAGCGAGCCCACGACTCCGTCACCCAAACAACCAGAGTTGATACCTACAACACGACCAAAGGCCGCCGCTCCTGCTTACAGACCTTACATACCCACACTGGCCTCGAGGCCTCGTACCAGACGAGCCGATGACTCTGCCACCCAAGTGACCAGAATTAACACCATGTGACACAAAGGTGCACTCTGGAGTTTTTGCTCCGGCGTTCATATCGGCATGAGGCCACGTATACCCGACAAGGAAATGTGCTCCACATAAATGGCTAGACCCGACACCCTACAACACAAATGCGCACATCGAAGCTGCCTGTTGAACTTCCACACATGCCCCTAGGCTGCACATGCCTAGACAATGAGGAAGCTGCATGACTGACACCAAACGGCAATGCCTGACTGACCTCCATAGGCGACGCCCCCAAGGGGGATAGGAAGCGACGGGTACACCGCCGCCGCCCGCTCTGGCTCCATAGAGTATGTACAACCGTTAGAGCGAACATGGTATATCACACATGTAATGCATTATATTAACTTGTTACATATGCTCCATCAATCGCAAGAGATCACCTCACTAGTAGAAAAAGGACCTATTGTCCCGGTTCGTGAGGGTCATTTGTCCCGGTTTTTGAACCGGGACTAAAGTGTCGGTACTAATGCCCTAAACCTTTAGTCCTGGTTCTCGCATAAACCGGGACAGATGTGCCTCCACGTGGCCGGTGCGGCGAGCCTAGGCAGGAGGCCCTTTGGTCCCGGTTGGTGGCATCAACCGGGACCAATAGGCATCCACGCGTCAGTATCTCAGGTGCTGGGGTTTTTGTTTTTTTTAAAGGGGGGGAGGGTTTGGGGGTTTTGGGGGGTTAATTTAGGTGTTTCATATATTGTGTTAGCTAGCTAATTAATAGAGAGAAGTGTCCTCTCTTATCTCCGTGCTTGGTCGACGCTACATACTATACGTATAGAGAGGACTAGACACGCTAGCTAGTTAAGCAAATGAAGGAAATAGAAGATCGTCATGAAAATATGCATAGAAAGAGAAGTGATATCGACCACCTCTCCATCTTTGAGAGATTGGTCGAACAACAAGTTCTCGTATATCTATCCGACGCTACTGGCTACATATATACAATATAAGTATCTTTTACAATATAATCTCCTAATTAAAATTGAATGCATCAGGGTCCACATGGTATTCTCCATCTTTAGCGATCACGTGGTCAAGAAAGAATGCCACCAATTCCTCTTGAATTCCTCGCATACGATATGGTGGTAGGAGTTCATTCCATATCCGAAATATCTAATTTGAGGAAGGTGGTCAATACATATATATGAGTAAATGAAACTGAACACAAATGATGGTAATAAAATAAAATTGTGAATATAATTATTTACGCACTTCATATTGTTTGTCGGAGTAGCCCCGCTCACATGTCGTGTGGCGGATGGACTCACAAATGTAGTATCCATAGTAATTAGTCCCTTCTTCCTGCCACAACCACTTTACAAGAAATAGAGGTCAATCAAACTGATAATTAGCAAGAATGCTAAATGGTATTGATGAAACTAGCACTTGAATCACTAGGAGATGCGTGGAACATATATGCTACTATAGTACTTACTTTTGGGTGTCTAAATTGCAGCTTCTTCGGCAGACCCAGAGTTTTTGAGGTGAATTTACTCCAAACCCTGCCAGACAAAGAAAACAATTACTTGATATCAGGAAATGAACAAATTGAAGTTGCCGATATGGTGCGATAATGATCGATTTAACTTACTTCTCTAGAATTTCAGTCATGTCCGCGTACTTCTTGGGATCTTTTCGTCTCGAGTGTAAGAAGGTTACTAGTCCCTGCTCAAGCTTAATCTCTAGGAAAATATAGTGGAAGCTGCGCACGCATGCATAACTCATCAATTACATTACTATAACCTCGACTAATAAGGGATACCGAATATGCACAAGACAGTAACACTCACCCGAATTCGTAAGGGAGTTATAGCTTTTTTTTGATTTAATATAAACGATTGTAGCAGCTTGGCCTCGGTATCTTTGGCCTGAAATTTAACCATATATGCATCTATGAGATTTGTGTTAATGAACCCAATATCACCAATTTGTCTTTTCTTCAATTCGGCAATCTTCAATCTGCATAATATAGTGAGAATAATTAAAAATACATGCAATGAAAGAGCTGACCTATATATAGATACTTAATGACAGAATTAGTACTACTTACAGGCAGTAGCAAGTGATCATTAACTTATCAAGGGCCTTTAGATTGGAAAACTCGAAGAACTCCTCAAATGGAACATTCAACAGTTCAATTCCAACGAGGTCATGCTCCTCTTTAACTCTGAGCGCCAAAATATTCCTCCCCTCAGACTTTGCAGGTTTTCATATACCAATCATGGAATCTTCGCATCATCGTTGTTAGAGATTTTTCATCTTTGACAAGAGGCTTCCCGTACACGTATCTGTGTTCGTCCACCTCCAAGAAATCAAAATGTGCATAGTCGGGCAGGTAATCTCCAAGATCGTTATAACCGGGCACCATCCCGCCCGGATGATTCATGATGATGCTAGACACCTGGAGCGGGGGCAACGATTGGTTCGCTTGCTCGCCGAGCTGGGCAACTTTTTTCCCAGCTCGTCGTTCTGCTACCTTTGACCACTGACAGTACTTCCCGACCGTTCCGCTTCGATAAATGACTTTGTAAGAATGCACTCATAGTTGTCTTTCACCGGAGACTTTGGTGGTTTCGTCATGGCAGCCAGAGTATGCTTTGCTTTTACTGGATCTATCTTCTCCTCCGGAGGTGGATTTTTCTTTGCTTTGACCCCTTCAAAGAAGTTGGTCACTTTAGCTTGCACGATCTTCACGTTTTCCTCCTGGCTCCTCTCGTATGATAACTTCTCTGGAGTCTTCACAGAAGGACCGTATCTGTATTGCATGCCTCTGGCTGTACTGCTAGACGCTGGAGCAGACAGAGCAGCTGCGGCTGTCTTGCCTTTCTTACGAGGCGGAGGAGAAGGACGACGCGCCGGAGCAGCCGGAGCTGCGGCGGGTCTCTTCCGCCCTTGTTGACGAGGCGGAGAAGGAGGAGGCAGCTGGCTGCTCAGGCGCGCCGGCACAGGCGAAGAAGGAGGCGGAGTGCCGCCACGCGCCTGAGAAGGAGGCTGAGTGCCCTGATCACTCTCCGGAGGAGGCGGAGGAGGAGGCGGAGTGCCCTGACTCGCCGGAGGAGGAGGAGGAGGTGGAGGCATCCAGTTTGGAAGGTTGATGAGCTCCTTCCGCCATAGGCATGGAGTCTTCAGAGAAGAACCCAGCCGAATCTCCCCTTCACCCGTAGAGTGGTCAAGCTGAAGGTCCTCAAATCCGTCTGTTATTTGATCCACCATCACCCTAGCATATCCTTCTGGAATCGGCTGGCCGTGGTAGGTTGAGCCAGGTTCATTAGGTATAACAGAACCAACAGCCGCCTTGACTTTCAATGTCATCCATCGCGTCATAAGGTGGCAATGTTGAGACTTCGTGATAGCATCGACGGGGTAGCTAGCAGGAGCCGTGAAGAGAGGCTCCAGCTGCCGAGTCTGCTTGGTGGAAGCCACGCTGCTTCCCTGCTGAGATGGCGGGGTAGCTTCAGGGGAAGCTTTGGCAGGTCGTTTGCTGTGATCTGCTTCTCGTTCCTCTAGGCCTTGTACCCTTTCGTGCAGCGCCTGCAGTTGGCTATGCTCCACTTTCTTCCTCCTCTCCTGGGTTTTGTAACCCCTTGCGTCTGGAAACCCAGCCTTCCACGGAAGGGAGCCTGGCATGCCTCGTGTCCGTCTAGGGTGCTCAGGATTCCCGAGGGCCATTGTGAGCTCGCCATTCTCTCTGTCTGGAACGAACGTCCCTTCCTGCGCTTTCTCGATATACTCCTGAAGCCTCCTGATGGGTATTCGCAATTGCTCTTCCGTCTAAACGCACTTCCCTGATACAGGGTCCAAGGTTCCGCCAACCCCGAAGAACCAAGTTTGGCAACGGTCTGGCCAGTTCAATGTCTCTGGTTCGACCCCTTTAGCAATCAGGTCATTCTCAACCTTGTCCCACAAAGGTCGGGCTTTGAGGTAACCACTTGACCCCGTGCGATGGTGATGCTTCTTCTTCGCAGCATTAATCTTGTTTGTCGCTGACATCTTCTTACTCTTTTTCGATGTCTTGTGGGCCACAAATGCGGGCCATTGATCTCTGATCTTCTCATACTTTCCGATGAATTCTGGTGTCTTTTCTTTGTCGACAAACATTTTCAGCTCATTCTTCCACCTCTTGAATAGTTCTGCCATCTTCTTAAGAGCATGAGACTTGATCAATTGCTCTTTAACTGGCTTCTCCAGATCCTCCTCTGGCGGTAGGGTGAAATTTGCCTTAAGCATTGTCCAAAGATCTTCTTTCTGCATATCGGAGACATAAGACACCTCAGGGTCTTCCTTCTTAGGCTTTAACCATTGCTGGATACTGATTGGGATCTTGTCCCTAACAAGAACCCCGCACTGAGCACGATGCATCCCTTGTCCGGATGGGTTCAATCGGCTTGCCATCACGCGCGATTGCTCTGATCTCAAACCTTTCATCCGAGCGCAACTTTTTCTTTGGGCCTCGTTTCTTTAGCGAGGTTGAGCTCGATCCGGAGGGTTAGAGAAAAGAAGAAAGACGAGAGTTAATTAATATGTGTACATATGAAAACAATGAATGTATCAATTAACTAGTCAACACGGGCTTAACTAATATATATATATACCTGGCCGGACTCGGTTCGGTCACCGAAGCCGTCATCACGGTCTCCTTCTTGTACCTCCATTGGGTCACCGAGCCATCATGAACATAGCCCTCTTCTTGTACCTCCATTGGGTCTCCTTCCTGACCATCGGTGTCGTTGAGAATCGATGCAACGACATCACTTCCTTGTGCGATTATTCTCCCAACATCACTTCTGTTGCTTCGTCTCGGGGGTGCTCCATAGTTTCTGCAAGGGTCAATTATCCTTTTTCCCTCAGTGGTGTTTCTGTGCTCAGTTTTGCCCTTAGATGCAAATTGTGCTCAGTTTTGCCCTCAGATGCAAATTGTGCTCAGTTTTGCCCCTAGTCCATGCACATCTACTATGACGAGGCCAAACAACCATATTTGAGTCCATTCCGTCCGCCAGCGTTAAGTTGTGGGTCCGTAGCTTACACGTGGGACCGCGTGGACATGGGTCCGGAGCTAACATGTAGGCCCGTGCAACTAAATCCCCAAATCATTCGTAGCTCACTCTGCCCATCCGCTTCCCCGCCAGCCAGCTGACCTGCGCCGCCGCCGGCACTTGCGCCGCGGCCAGGAACTTCCCCGCCACCAGCTGCACGCCTACTCCACCGCTACCTTTCTGCGCCTATGCTCCATGGCTGCCTGTGACGCCCGCCACCTTCCTGCGACGCCCGCCACCTTCCTACGACGCCACGGGTGGGGCGCCCGCCACCTGCTCGACCCGCGGCATGGCCTCCTTCCGTGCGCCCGGCCGGAGCGCTCAAAGGTGGGGGGCTGCTGGAGCTATTTGAACTAGGAGGAAGAACCCTAGGGCGAAATGGAGAGCAGCGGCGACCCCGGAGTATTTGGCGAGGCAGGCATCGGGCCGGAGATCCTTAGCGTCCACGACTGGGTTCCCGAGGGGTAAGTCTCGCCTCCTGTTTAGATTGAGCTTAGTTGTGCATTTGAACACTCGATTCGAGTAGGTTTTCCCAATTAGTGTGCTGATTGCGTCTCTGTTTTTCACCGGTTAGGATGGAGTTGCGGTTTCCTTTCTTGATGCACATTAGAAGGGACCGGTACACGTTCGATGCAAAGGATCAGAAGAAATACCAAGGAGGTTTTGATTATCGGTTGCCAATGGCTAGTAATTGGAGTTTGAGACACTTTGGGGAGGTAATTTGTAGCCAATATCCTTGGGGTTTGCTTGATGAAGTGGTATACAAATACTAAGATGGGGAAAAGAAATGGGTGACATTTAGTAATGATGAAGAGCTAGCTACCATGTTTGTTAGGCATAAAGAGAAAGATAATTTTCATGTGAGGCTGCAAGTTGATGTGCTTGAGCAGGCATTTGGACCTAGGATGATGGGTGCAACATCTCGGGGAGAACCAAGTCGTCGTAATGGCATCTCTAGCCAGAACAGTTCAGTTGGTGCACGACGATGTGGTGGCTCGACAAGTGTGGGCAACAGTAGTAGGGTCCCCCTTGAAGTGGAGCATGATGACTACAATTCTAGGGTTGATGAAGAGAAGCTATATTCTGATGTTATTCGGAATTTACGACGGGCACCTCGGGCTGACCAAGATGAGGCTCACAATGCAGTCCGTGTGGATGATGACGCGGTGGGTGAGGACGAAGACCTTGCAGCTGTTGAATGGGACCCTTTGAACCCTAATTTGGAAGAAGGTCTAGTTTTTGCATCCATGAATGAGTGTAGAAATGCAGTTGTGACATACTGCATCAAGGTAGAACGTACTTTCAAAGTTGACAAGAGCGATCAAGTACATTACAGAGTGCACTGTCCGACTGAGGGTTGTCCATGGAGGCTGCTCGCATCTAAAATGCGTAATAGCACTAATGTTCAGGTCAAAGTGAACCCTTTTAAGCACACATGCCAGGAATCAACCCTTAGGAAGGATACAATTAGTAGAGCCAAGTCAAGATGGGTGGCAGAAGAAGTAAAGAAGTGGGTGAAAGAAAACCAGCAAGTGGGTCCAAAGGAATTGCAGAAGAACATCAAAGATAAATTCAAGATAGATTTACCATACATGAGGTTGTTCAATGGTAAACAACATGCTATGGATTCTATTTATGGTAACTGGCAGGAAAGTTTTCAATTGTTGTATTCATTCAAAAGTGAAGTGGAGAGGACAAGCCCAGGTAGTATTGTAGATATTGATCACCACACCGCAGAGTACACATTCAGGGGAGTGACAAAGACCAAGGAATGCTTTAGGAGGGTTTTTGTCTGCTTTGAGGCTTGTCGCCGGGCTTTTTTGGCAGGTTGCAGGCCTTATTTGGCTATTGATGCCACTTTTCTCACAGGAAGGTTTAAAGGACAGTTAGTAGCTGCTTGTGCAGTTGATGCACACAGTTTTGTATTTCCAGTTGCCTACGGTGTGCTGGAGACAGAGTCTGAGGAGAGCTGGACTTGGTTTTTGCATAATCTGCGCCGGGCTATTGCACATCCCAATGGGTTGGTCATTCATACAGATGCCTGCAAAGGTTTATAAGTGGCCGTGGACAATGTGTTCCCTGGAGTAGAGCATAGGGAATGCATGCGTCACCTTGCTGCAAATTTCATGAAGAAATTCAAAGGAAAGGTGTATACCGACAATTTATGGCAAGCATCTTTGACTTGCAGTGTGAAGAAGCACAACTACCACTTGAGGCAGTTATACATGAATCCCAAAGTGAAAGAATACTTGGAAACACACCACTCCAAGTTATGGGCCAGAAGCCAATTCAGTGAACTGAGCAAAGTTGACTATGTGCACAATAATCTAGCAGAGTCTTTCAACTCAACGATCCGGAAACTAAAGGGTCATTATGTGGTGGATTTGCTGGATAGTATAAGGATAGAATACATGCAGAAGTTTCATTATCATGCAGGAATAGCCGAGGCAAAATTCATGGGCCACATTATCATCCCTGCCGTGATGAATGAACTGATGCAGAAAATAATAGGCTTGGAAATGAACATGACTCTTTGCTCGGGTACCACAACAGAGATATCATATTTGGATAAAGAGAAGAGGGAATGGAGATATCCAGTGGATTTAGAAGCTAGAACTTGCAGTTGTAGGCAATGGCAGATAACTGGGTTGCCATGCATTCATGCCTTGTTTTTCATCACTTCTCTCCCTGGTCCAGCAGGGAACATTCAGCAGTATGTGCATGATTACTACTCTGTTGCAAGGTTCAAAGCCACATATGCTTATGCCTTGCCTGCTATGGAGGGAAAACAACAATGGGACATGGTGGACCCTGATTTCAAGCTTTGCGCTCCAGTTCTGAAGAGAGCAGCAGGTAGACCAAGGAAGAGTCGAATCAGACCTCGCAGCGAAGGAGCTGGACTTGGAGCGAGGAAGCGTAAGTGCACAAGATGTGGTGGGTCTGGTCATTTCGGTAAGTATTGTGATAACACAGTAGATCCAACGTTCGGAGAGAGTTTCGATGAAAATGATGGACATCAGCCGGTTGCATCAGATGAGGATTTTGACGAGGTTTGAAATGATGATGGTCAACAGCCGCATGATTTTGACGATGATCCAAGTGAGGCTCCAAATAGTGATCATGGTGATCCAAGTGAGGCTCCAAATAGTGATCATGGTGATCCAAGTGAGGCTCCAAATGATGATCATGGTGATCCAAGTGAGGCTCCAAATGATGATCTTGGTGATCCAAGTGAGGCTCCAAATGATGATCATGATGATCCAAGTGAGGCTCTAAATGGTGACCAACCTTCTATTGTTGTGAGTTCTGCTAGGTATGTAAATTTTGCAAGGGTCAAATACTACTGTACATTTATGGGTCACTTGACATGACCTCATTACCATTTATGTTTTGCACAGCTCTATGATAGGTTTGAAGAAGACGCACAAGGTACCGACAACCAAGAGGATAAGAGAAGAAGCAATGAGCACAAGGTGCACGAGGAGCAAAGTGATGGCAAGAAGCTCAAGGAACAGACAGAAGCCCGAACGCTATATGTGAATAATTATGAAACATTATGAATAATGTTGTATTTCTGTTGGATGATGTTAGAACTATGTTTGACATGATTTTTAAATCTGTTGGATGATGTTTGAATGAGCACATGGTTTTTCCTTTTTTTGATTTTTTTGAATTTTGTTTTGCTCATTTGAATTCTGGTCAAACTTAAATTTGACCAAGATTTAAATAAGTGTAAAACATCAAAATGAAAAACTAAGCCTGGATCCTTCTTAGTCAATCCAAAATGAATCTGTGGTGAGGTTTTTCAAATTTTCATGAAAAATGTGCTAAAATGAGGGTCCAAAGGTAGGGTAAACGGCCTCATCTCTAAGCAAGGTTTTTTCAACCTTGTCTAAATCAGCCAAATAACTTTCCTAAACATATATTCTATATATTCTATATATACGGACTATGTGCGCTGGTTTTTCCATTTTTTGATTTTTTTAAATTGGTTTGGCTCATTTGAATTCTGGTCAAACTTAACTTTGACCAAGATTTAAATAAGTGTAAAACATCAAAATGAAAAACTAAGCCTGGATCCTTCTTAGTCACTCTAAAATAAAGCTGTGGTGAGTTTTTTGAAATTTTCATGTTTATTTCCCCAAAACACTTCTCTTCACTTCATCCAAAAGAGTTTGAGATACTCGAGATATCATACAATACACATGAACTTATCGTTTAAATGCATGTAAACCTTGTGTATCAACTTAAATCGTTAGTATATGACATAAGAAGACTATGTGCGCAGGTTTTTTATTTTTCTGATTTTTATTTAATTTATTATGCTCATTTGAAATCTGGTCAAACATAGCATTGACTGCTCCAAACCCCTCCCAAACCCCGCTAACCCTAGCGTTGAACCAGGACCGTTCATCTAACCCTAGCGCTGAACAAGGGCCGTCGATCTAACCCTTCTAGAAGGAATCTGTGGGGAGGAGGGGGGCGATCCGCGAGATGCAATCTGATTGGCTGGGAGATTCGTTTTTTTAAAAAAATATCGGGCGCGCTGGATGGACCGTTGGGCCGTCTCATTGTCTGGGCCTGAGACCGCTGAGACCGCAGTAAACACCCGTCTCAGCCTTTCCAGGCCTTGCATGCATGCATGGGAGGTGGCGACGTGCATAGGTTGCAACGTGGGTTTGCATGCGCGGGAGGCTGCGACGTGCATGCATGCGAGCGAGGCGTGCTAGGCGCACTAGGCTAGCGAGGCCAGCTAGGTGGTTCAACGAGTCAGATGCACTGTCCGGTCAAAGAGCTATGTAGTGATTCAAATGCACGCACGCGCCCCATGCATGCATCGTTTTTGTGCAAAAATTTAAGAGTGCAAAGCGTAACGGATACACACACGCGTTCGGATTCACACACGCACCGTTCTCACCCTTTTTCTCTTCCTCTCCCACCCACAGGCCTATAAATGGGGTGCCTATCTTCCTCTCCCACCCATAAGCCAGATCCGATCCATTATCTCCAACTTCAAACACCCAATCGACCGAGCCCTCCCCAAGCGAGACCATGCAGTTCAACAGGCCGACCTTCAGCCGTCCGCCTGTCGTGCCGGAGCGGCGCTACCCACCGGGCGTGCTCGTGGAGAGCGAGCTCTGTATGTGGGCTTTTTCAAGGTGGAGGGGTTCCGTCGAACTCACCCGCGCCTTCCTCAGAGCCGGCTATGTCCACCTCCCATGGGGCTCGTCGAGGATGTTCATCGTCAACGAGGTTCGTGACCGCGGTGGCATCCTCCTACTACTCACGGTCACCTTCACCAACCCGTTTGACGCGCGCGAGCTCCTCGGCCAAGTCTTTTGGTGCGGCTGCGAGGCCATCTTCTTCACCGTCTACAACATCTACACCAACTACGAGAACATCTTCCCCACTCCAGCCGGGATGCACTCCCTTCCCTACGACGACGAGGAGGAGGTGTGAAGATGAAGACGGTGTTGAAGGGGCGCGCGCAGCCAAAGTGGAAGGACGAGATCAAGATGAAGGCTGTTTTGTTTTTTATTTGTTGCTTTTCTATGTCGTGTCGTGTCGTGTCATGTTTCGTCATGTGTCCATGAACTGTCCGTGAACTTATTATTGTAATGGTACTTGTGTTGCATCTTATCTAAGTTATTTATTAGGGTTTATTATGTGTGTTAAAAAATGTCCGTGCCCAAGCATATAATTTCTTTCCTAAACCAAGTCATGAAGCTCGAGAACTTGTGGTTGTCATTCAAAAGAGGGGGTGAGAAGCCCTCCGTTTTATTCAAAAAAAAGTCATGAACTAACATGCAAATTTATTCCTTTTAAATCCTAAAACAAGTGCCACTCTAACACTAAACCAAGTGCCACTCTAACCAAAACCACGTGGCAGTGCAAACATACGTTTTCAACCTTCCAACCCTCCAAAATTTCAGTGCAAAACAAAGGAAAACCACTCTCACGCGTGTGCAAACATTCACGGTCTCACATTTTTTTTGACAAATTTCATAGTCTCACTATGTATACATTCCTTCCCTACCCATGTAAAACTCTTGCCATCTGTCCTAGCGGTTACCAGCGCAGCCCTAAACACCACAAACCCACGCGGTCTTGGGTTCGAGTCCCCAGCCACACCAATTTTTTGTGCATTTTCCACCCTTCATTTTTTTGACAAATTTCACAGTCTCACCATGTATACATTGCTTCCCTACCCATGTCAAACTCTTGCCATCTGTCCTAGCGGTTAGCAGCGCAGCCCTAAACACCACTAACCCACGCGGTCTTGGGTTTGAGTCCCCAGCCGCACCAATTTTTTGTGCATTTTCCACCCTTCATTTTTTAGACAAATTAGTTTCTACTCAATGTAATGCCCTTAAAAAATGTTCATTTATTTTGGCACTAGGTGTAAACATCTACCAGAGCTGAGGTACATTTTCCATGACATTTTGTTCTTTGATTTAAATCACGGTGTATTTGAATTGGATTACTTAAATTGCTATTAAATATTTAACAGCTCCAAATAATTTCTTACCTTAATTGTTTGGCTCTGGAATAATTCATTAGCTGCATTTGATTGATCAAAAGTTTCTGAATTCCTCATTTCTTCTCCTTTTTTTCCACATGGCCACTTCTTTTTTTTTTTCAACATTTAAACAACTTTGACCAACATTTAAACTAGGTCAATTTCTCATACAATTTCAAGATTACAAATTCCTCCATAATTCATGCCTTTCCATACATTTTCAACATTACAACCAGTGCGATTACCATACCTACAAATGCCCAAAAGTATTTGCAAATGGGTATTGGTAGTGCTTGATCTTCAAGCTTCCTAACCTTCTTCTTCAACATCCTAAGCTCAACAGCTAGCTCTTTGTCAGTGCGTGCTTCGCCCTCCATCTCTTCTTCCGGAGCTCGTGCTGCAGCCACTGCGGTTTGGGGCAGTAAGCGCAACCATTCGTCATGCTCTTCTTGCAGTTCATTTAACAGAGTCTTGGCCAGAGCATCGACCCAAAGAAAGAAGCATGCCACCTGCATGAACACGGAACAGATCAACCGATTGCTCAAAGATCCCGACCACGAAAATGGTGCAATTGCCCCGGTTCTTACCCCATTCTCGCTGCACACGTAGAACGGACGATTGTGGTTCCTCGATGTGTGAGAAACCCTCCGATCAACGCTCGCCCGGCACCGCGGACAGACGAAGACATGCATCTCCACACGCGCCCGGCTCTGCATCCGCGAGGTGGCGCAGGAGCTTGCGGAAGACATGGAGCTCGGAGCCGAACGGGATCTCAACGCCGCCGCGCCCTCCACAGCTAGCTTCCCACCGCCGCGCCCTCCACAGCTAGCTTCCCACCGCCGTCGTGCTCTCGCTCTCTCGCCGTGGTCAGCGTCGTGCTCTCTGTCGCCGTGGTCACTGCCGCTGTCGCTCGCTAATATAGCACACACCCGGAACGACTCTATGCTCAACGGCTCTCTGCTGGGTCCCGCAAGCCACGCGTGCAACGGTCTGAATAAAATTGGCCGCCTCTGCCGCCTGGTCCCACCTGTAAGGGCCGAGTCAAAACATTGACCTGACGGAGACGCCAAAGTTCACAAAATGAGCCGGTGCGCACGGACTAGGGGCAAAACTGAGCACCATTTGCATCTGAGGGCAAAACTGAGCAGATGGACACCACTAAGGGCAAAAGGATAATGAACCCTTTCTGCAAATATTTACAACATGTCAATAATTATTCAAACATGACAGATGGATATATATTAGTGGCAAACATAGAACTAGCTAGTCAATCACAATAAGGAATCATATTAGTGGCCTCGACGCTGCTTCTTTAGGGTTTGGGGTGGCCTAGACAATGCTAGCTTCAAGGGTTTGGGGTGGCCTCGACACAACGCTTCAAGGGTTTGGGGTGGCCTCGACGACAATGCTCTTTTAACTTGGTAAATTTGGGTGGCCTCGAGAGAGTTTGTCGGGTAGGGGCGCGGCTGGAGGGGGTAGGAGACCAACATTGTTTTTTCTCTAGGGTTTGGGTGTCCTCGAGAGTTTTGGCCGAGCGAGAGGGCCGAGGGGAGTGCTCTCATGGTATAAGTTATCACGGTCGAGAGGAGGTATATATATCGACCGCCCCTCATGTCGAAGTTATCCGGGAGGGGGTTATATCGACAACGACGGGACATACATACATGGGAAAATAATGTTATCGGGGAGGGGGTATATCAACCCCCCCTCGTGTTGAAGTTCTCGGGAGGGGGTAATCGACAACGACATACCCGATAAAAAATAAGAAGACAAAAGAAGAAATAAAAATAGGAGAAGAAGAAAGGAATAGAAGAGAAGCAATCAAAGAAAAAAAGAAGAAAAAAAGAAGAAGAAAGGAATAGAGGAGAAAGAAGAAAAAAATTAGAATTTTTCTATTTTCTTCTTCTTTCTCCTCTATTCCTTTCTTCTTCTCCTCTTCTTTTTCTTCTTTTTTCCTCTTCTTATTTATTTCTCCTCTTCTTCCTCTCCTCTTCTTCTTTCTTCCTCTTCTTTTATTTTCTTTTTTCCTATCCCGTGGTCTAAAATCGGTCTATGCACAATAGAAAATTCTGAAAAAATTACATAGATCGCACCATATCTAATGAAGTACGGTTACGACGTTCGGACACACCATTACACTATGGTGTTCCAAGTGGCGTGACTTGTGAAACTATTCCACATTGTTTTAAATGAATGCCAAACTCGTATCTCAAATATTTGCCTCCGCGATCAGATTGTAGAAACTTTATTTTCTTATTATGATGATTCTCCACTTCACTCTGAAATTCTTTGAACTTTTCAAATGTTTCAGACTTGTGTTTTATTAAGTAGATATACCCATATCTGCTCAAATCAACTTTGAAGGTCAGAAAATAACGATACCCGCCGCGAGCCTCAACACTCATCGGACCGCATACATCAGTATGTATTATTTCCAATAAGTCATTGGCTCGCTCCATTGTTCCGGAGAACGGAGTTTTAGTCATCTTTCCCATGAGGCATGGTTCACAAGTATCAAATGATTCATAATCAAGTGATTCCAAAAGTCATCTACATGCAGTTTCTTCATGCGCTTTACACCAATACGACCTAAACGGCAGGGCCACAAATATGTTGCACTATCATTATCAACTTTGCATCTTTTGGCATCAATATTATGAATATGTGTATCACCACAATCGAGATTCAACAGAAATAGACCACTCTTCAAGGGTGCATGACCATAAACGATATTACTCATATAAATAGAACAACCATTATTCTCTGATTTAAATGAATAACTGTCTCGCACTAAACAAGATCCAGATATAATGTTCATGCTCAATGCTGGCACCAAATAGCATATTATCCAGGTCTAAAACTAATCCCGAAGGTAGATGTAGAGGTAGTGTGCTGATGGCGATCACATCGACCTTGGAACCATTCCCAATGCGCATCGTCGCCTCGTCCTTAGCCAATCTTCGTTTAATCCATAGTCCATGTTTTGAGTTACAAATATGAGAAACCAAACTGGTATCAAATACCCAGGCACTACTACGAGCATTAGTAAGGTACACATCAAAACATGTATATCAAATATACCTTTGTTCACTTTGCCATCCTTCCTATCTGCCAAATACTTGGGGCAGTTCCGCTTCCAGTGACCAGTCCCTTTGTAGTAGAAGCACTCAGTTTCAAGCTTGGGTCCAACTTTGGGTTTCTTCTCGGGAGTGGCAACTTGCTTGCCATTCATCTTGAAGTCCCCCTTCTTTCCTTTGCCCTTTTTCTTGAAACTAGTGGTTTTGTTAACCATCAATACTTGACGCTCCTTCTCGATTTCTACCTCTGTAGCTTTGAGCATTACAAAGAGCTCGGGAATAGTCTTTTCCATCCGTTTCATATTATAGTTCATCATGAAGCCTTTGTAGCTTGGTGTCAGTGATTGGAGAACTCTGTCAATGACATAACCATCTAGAAGATTAACTCCCAGCTAAGTCAAGTGATTATGATATCCATACATTCTGAGTATGTGTTCACTGACATATCTGTTCTCCTCCATCTTGCAGCTATAGAACTTGTTGGATATTTCATATCTCTCAACTCGGGCATTTGCTTGAAATATTAACTTCAACTCCTGGAAAATCTCATATGGTCCATGACGTTCAAAACGTCTTTGAAGTCCCGATTCTAAGCCGTAAAGCATGGCACACTGAACTATCGAGTAGTCATCATATCAAGCTTGCCATACATTCATAACATCAACATCTGCTCCTACAACGGGCCTTTCACCTAGTGGTGCATCAAGGACATAATTCTTCTATGCAGCAATGAGGATAATCCTCAAGTTACGGACCTAGTCCGTGTAGTTGCTACCATCATCTTTCAACTTAGCTTTCTCTAGGAAAGCATTAAAATTCAAAGGAACGGTAGCACGGGCCATTGATCTACAACATAGATATGCAAAAACTATCAGGACTAAGTTCATGATAAATTAAGTTCAATTAATCATATTACTTAAGAACTCCCACTTAGATAGACATCCCTCAAGTCATCTAAATGATACGTGATCCAAATCAACTAGATCATGTCTGATCATCATGTGAGATGCAGTAGTCATCAATGGTGAACATCTCTATGTTGATCATATCTACTATATGATTCATGTTCGACCTTTCGGACTCCAGTGTTCCGAGGCCATGTTTATACATGCTAGGCTCGTCAAGTTTAACCCGAGTTTTCCGCATGTGCAAAACTGTCTTGCACCTGTTGTATGTGAACGTAGAGCCTATCACACCCGATCATCACGTGGTGCCTCAGCACGAAGAACTGTCGCAACGGTGCATACTCGGGGAGAACACTTATACCTTGAAATTCAGTTGAGGGATCATCTTATAATGCTACTGCCGTACTAAGCAAAATAAGATGCACAAAGATAAACATCACATGCAATCAAAATATGTGACATGATATGGTCATCATCATCTTGTGCTTTTGATCTCCATCTCTAAAGCATTTTCATGATCTCCATTGTCACCGGCTTGACACCTTGATCTCCGTCGTAGCGTCGTGGTCGTCTCGCCAACTATTGCTTCTACAACTATCGCTACTGCTTAGTGATAAAGTAAAGCAATTACATGGCATTTTCCTTTCATACAATAAAGCGACAACCATAAGGCTCCTGCCAGTTGCCGATAACTTTTACAAAAGATGATCATCTCATACAACAACGTATATCACATCATTTCTTGACCATATCACATCGCAACATGCCCTGCAAAAACAAGTTAGACATCCTCTACTTTGTTGTTGCAAGTTTTTACGTGGCTGCTATGGGCTTCTAGCAAGAACCATTCTTACCTACGGCACAAAACCACAACGGTGATTTATCAAGTTTGATGTTTTAACCTTCAACAAGGACCGTCCGCAGTCAAATTCGATTCAACTAAAGTTGGAGAAACAGACACCCTCTAGCCACCTTTATGCAAAACTAGTTGCAAGTCTGTCGGTGGAACCGGTCTCATGAACGTGGTCATGTAAGGTTGGTCCGGGCTGCTTCATCTAACAATACCTCCAAATCAAAATAAGACATTGGTGGGTAAGCAGTATGGTGATCACCGCCCACAACTATTTGTGTTCTACTCGTGCATATCATCTACACATAGATCTGGCTCGGATGCCACTGTTTGGGAACGTAGCATGCAATTTCAAAAAATTTCCTATGCTCATGCAAGATCTATCTAGGAGATGCATAGAAAAGAGAGGGGAGAGTGTGTATACGTACCCTTGTAGACCGAAAGCGGAAGCCTTTAGTAACGCGGTTGATGTAGTCGAACTTGTTCTCATTCCGACCGATCAAGTACCGAACGTACGACACCTCCGAGGTCTGCCCATGTTCAGCTCGAGGACGTCCCTCGAACTCTTGATCCAGCAGAATGTCGAGGAAGTAGATGAGTTCTATCAGCACGTCAACATGGTGACGGTGATGGTGAAGTTATCCATGCAGGGCTTCGCCTAAGCACTATGAGAATATGACCGGAGGCATAAACTGTGGAGGGGGGCGCCGCACACAGCTAACAATTGTTGGTGTGTGTTCTAGGCGCCCCCTCCCCATGTATATACAGGTGGGGGTGTTGGGGAACATAGTAATTTCAAAATTTTCCTACGATCATGCAAGATCTATCTAGGTGATGCATAGCAACAGGAGGAGAGTGTGTCCACGTACCTTCTTAGACCGAAAGCGGAAGTGTTGTGTAACACGGTTCATGTAGTTGGACATCTTCGCGATCCAACCGATCAAGTACCGAACGCACAACACCTCCGCGATCTGCACATTCAGCTAGGTGGCGTCCCTCGAACTCTAGATCCAGCTGAGTCCGAGGGAGAGTTCCATCAGCACGATGGCGTGGTGACGTTGATGATGAAGTTACCGGTGCAGGGCTTTGCCTAAGCACTACGACGATATCATCGAGGTGGAAATCTATGGAGGGGGCACCGCACACGGCTAAAAGATCAACTTGATTAACTTGTGTGTCTATGGGGCGCATTCCTCCCCCGTATATAAAGTAGGGAGGGAGGAGGAGGAGGCCGGCCAGGGGAGGAGGCGCACCAAGGGGGGGAATCCTACTCCAAGTAGGTTTCGCCCCCCCTTTCCTATTCCAACGAGAAGGCGGGAAGGAGGAGGAGGAGAGAAGGAAGGAGGGGGTGCCGCCCCCTCCCCTTGTCCAATTCAGACTTGGGAAAGGGGGGCGCGCGCCACATCCTGGTCGGCCCTCTCTCTTCTCTACTAAGGCCCATGAGGCCCAATAGCTTCCGGGGGGGGGGGGGTCCGGTAACCCCCGGTACTCTGGTTTTATCCGAAACTTCTCCGGAACACTTCCAGTGTCCGAACATAGCTGTCCAATATATCAATCTTTATGTCTCGACCATTTCGAGACTCTTCGTCATGTCCGTGATCACATCCGGGACTCCGAACAATCTTCGGTACATCAAATCACATAAACTCATAATACTAATAGTCATCGAACGTTAAGCGTGCGGACCCTATGGGTTCGAGAACTATGTAGACATGACCGAGACACGTCTCCGGTCAATAACCAATAATGGAACCTGGATGCTCATATTGATTCCTACATATTCTATGAAGATGTTTATCGGTCAAACCGCATAACAACATATGTTGTTCCCTTTGTCATTGGTATGTTACTTGCCCGAGATTCGATCGTCGGTATCATCATAACTAGTTCAATCTCGTTACTGGCAAGTCTCTTTACTCCTTCTGTAATACTTCATCCTACCACTAACTCATTAGTAACAATTCTTGCAAGGCATATAGTGATGAGTATTACCAAGAGGGCCTAGAGATACCCTCTCCGAAACACGGAGTGACAAATCCTAATCTCGATTTATGCCAACCCAACAAACACCTTCGGAGACACCTGTAGAGCACCTTTATAATCACCCATTTATGTTGTGACGTTTGGTAGAACACAAAGTGTTCCTCCGTTATTCGAGAGTTGCATAATCTCATAGTTTTAGGAACTTGTATGAGTCATGAAGAAAGCAGTAGCAATGAAACTGACATGATCATAATGCTAAGCTAACGGGTGGGTCATGTCCATCACATCATTCTCCTAATGATGTAATCCCATTCATCAAATGACAACACATATCTATGGTTAGGAAACATAACCATCTTTGATTAACGAGCTAGTCAAGTAGAGGCATACTATGGACTATATGTTTTGTCTATGTATTCACACATGTACTAAGTTTCCGGTTAATACAATTCTATCAAGAATAATAAACATTTATCATGAATTAAGGAAATAAATAATAACTTTATTATTGCCTCTAGGGCATATTTCCTTCAATCTCCCACTTGCACTAGAGTCAATAATCTAGATTATATAGTAATGATTCTATCACCCATGGAGCTTTGGTGTCAACGGGTCTGCAACATTCAGATCCGTATGTATCTTGCAAATCTGTATGACCCCTTCCGACACTTGATGACAGATGGAATTGAAGCGTCTCTTGATGTGCTTCGTTCTCTTGTGAAATCTGGATTCCTTTGTCAAGGCAATTGCACCAGTATTGTCACAAAAGATTTTCATTGGACCCGATGCACTAGGTATGACACCTAGATTGGATATGAACTCCTTCGTCCAAACTCCTTCATTTGCTGCTTTCCAAGTAGCAATGTACTCCGCTTCACACGTAGATCCCGCCACGACGCTCTCCTTGGAACTGCACCAACTGACAGCTCCTCCATTCAATAAAAATACCTATCCAGTTTGTGACTTAGAGTCATCCGGATCAATGTCAAATCTTGCATCGACGTAACAGTACACGACGAGCTATTTTTCACCTCCATAAACGAGAAACATATCCTCAGTCCTTTATAGGTATTTCGGGATGTTCTTGACCGCTGTCCAGTGCTCCACTCCAGGATTACGTTGCTACCTCCCTGCTATGCTTATAGCAAGGCACACATATGGTCTGGTATGCAACATTGCATACATGATAGAACCTTGGCCGAAGCATAGGGAATGACTTTGATTTTCTCTCTATCTTCTGAAGTGGTCGGGCATTGAGTCTCACTCAACTTCACACCTTGTAACACAGGCAAGAACCCTTTCTTTGACTGATCCATTTTGAACTTGTTCAAAACTTTATCAAGGTATGTACTTTGTGAAAGTCCAATTAAGCGTCTTGATCTATCTCTATAGATCTTGATGCCCAATATATAAGCAGCTTCACCGAGGTCTTTCATTGAAAAACTTTTATTCAAGTATTCTTTTATGCTATCCAGAAATTCTATATCATTTCCAATCAATAATATGTCATCCACATATGATATTAGAAATGCTACAGAGCTCCCACTCACTTTCTTGTAAATACAGGCTTCTCCAAAAGTCTGTATAAAACCATATGCTTTGATCACACTATCAAAGCGTTTATTCCAACTCCGAGAGGCTTGCGCCAGTCCATAAATGGATCACTGGATATTGCACACTTTGTTAGAACCCTTTGGATCGACAAAACCTTCTGGTTGCATCATATAAAACTCTTCTTCTACAAAACCAATCAGTAATGCAGTGTCAAAGCTTGCATCGATGTAACCATTTACGACTAGCTCTTTGTCACCGCCATAAATGAGAAACATATCCTTAGTCCTTTTCAGGTATTTCAGGATGTTCTTGACCGCTGTCCAGTGATCCACTCTTGGATTACTTTGGTACCTCCCCGCTAAACTAATAGCAAGGCACACATCAGGTCTGGTACACATCATCGCATACATGATAGAGCCTATGGCTGAAGCATAGGGAACTTCTTTCATTTTCTCTCTATCTTCTGCAGTGGTCGGGCATTGAGTCTGACTCAATTTCACACCTTGTATTACAATCAAGAACCCTCTCTTTGCTATATCCATTCTGAACTTTTTCAAAACTTTATCAAGGTATGTACTTTGTGAAAGTCCAATTAAGCGTCTTGATCTATCTCTATAGATCTTGATGCCTAATATGTAAGAAGCTTCACCGAGGTCTTTCATAGAAAAACTCTTATTCAGGTATCCCTTTATCCAGAAATTCTATATCATTTCCAATCAACAATATGTCATCCACACATAATATCAGAAATGCTACAGAGCTCCCACTCACTTTCTTGTAAATACAGGCTTATCCAAAAGTCTATATAAAACCATATACCTGGATCACACTATCAAAGCTTTTATTCCAACTCCGAGAGGCTTGCAACAGTCCATAAATGGAACACTAGAGCTTGCAGACTTTGTTAGCACCCTTTGGATCGACAACACCTTCTGGTTGCATCATATACAACTCTTCTTCTAGAAATCCATTCAGGAATGCAGTTTTGACATCCATTTGCCAAATTTCATAATCATAAAATGCAGCAATTGCTAACATGATTCGGACAGACTTAAGCATCACTATGGGTGAGAAAGTCTCATCGTAGTCAACTCCTTGAACTTGTCGAAACCTTTTGCAACAAGTCGAGCTTTGTAAACAGTAACATTACCGTCTACGTCGGTCTTATTCTTAAAGATCCATTTATTTTCTATGGCTTGTCGATCACCGGGAAAGTCCACTAAAGTCCACACTTTGTTCTCATACATGGATCCCATCTCAGATTTCATGGCCTCAAGCCATTTCGCGGAATCTGGGTTCATCATCGCTTCCTCATAGTTTGTTGGTTCATCATGGTCTAGTAACATGACTTCCAAAACAGGACCGTACCACTCTGGTGCAGATCTTACTCTGGAAGACCTACGAGGTTTGGTAGTAACTTGATCTGAAGCTTCATGATCATCATCATTAGCTTCCTCACTAATTGGTGTAGGAATCACGGGAACTGATTTCTATGATGAACTACTTTCCAATAAGGGAGAATGTACAATTACCTCATCAAGTTCTACTTTCCTCCCACTCACTTCTTTCGAGAGAAACTCCTTCTCTAGAAAGGATCCATTCTTAGCAACAAAGATTTTGCCTTCGGATCTGTGATAGAAGGGGTACCCAACAGTTTCCTTTGGGTATCCTATGAACACGCACTTCTCTGATTTGGGTTTGATCTTATCAGGTTGAAGCTTTTTCACATAAGCATTGCAGCCCCAAACTTTAAGAAACGACTACTTTGGTTTCTTGCCAAACCACAATTCATAAGGCGTCGTCTCAACGGATATTGATGGTGCCCTATTTAAGGTGAATGCAGCCGTCTCTAAAGCATAACCCCAAAACGATAGCGGTAAATCAGTAAGAGATATCATAGATCGCACCATATCTAATAAAGTACGGTTACAACGTTCGGACACACCATTTCGCTGTGGTGTTCCAGGTGGCGTTAATTGTGAAACTATCTCATCACTAGTAGAAAAAGGGTCAAACGTGAAGCACATTAGTGCCGGTTTGATTTTGGCCCAGTACTAATGGTACCATTAGTGCCGGTTCGAACGGATTTGCATTAATGCCGGTTCGTGTTGAACGTTTAGTACCGATTCGTGGCACGAACCGGTACTAAAGGGGTGGCGTCAGGCCGGGGCCCCACGATCACCTTTAGTACCAGTTCGTGGCACGAACCGGTACTAAAGGTCTCTGACCTATAGTACCGGTTTGTGACACAAACCGGCACTATAGGGCAATTTTCAAACTCTACCCCCCCCCCCATGTCGCCATTTCAGTTCTGAAAAAATCAAAAGAAAATGATAAAAATTTCAAAAAATAAAATCCTTCGAGAGGTAGTTATATTACTACATTTACTAGTTAGGAAAATTTGAAAACTACAATTTGTACATGTTTTGCAAAAAGTGTAGGGAAAATGTAAAACGGCTATAACTTTTGCATACGATGTCAGAAAAAACATATAATATATCAAAAAATTCAGCACAAAAATCCGCATCCGATGGAGACCGCCTATGGCCTGTTTGGAATTTTTTTAGAATCCTCAAATTCCAAAAGGAAAAAAAGATATGGTTAAATTTCAGTTTTTTTAAATTTTTTTGGTTAAATCTGGTCAAACTACTTATTCAAGAAGTATTAATGTTACTACATAATTATTCAAGAATATTAGTGTTACTAAATAATTATTTCAATTTTTTGAATTTTGGTCAAATCTGGTCAAACTATGGTCGGTCAAACTGTGGTCAAAGTATGGTCAAACCTATTCAAGAAATATTAGCGTTACTAAATAATTACTGTTTTTTTAGAATAATAGTTTCAAACTCAAACGGTGAAATGTGTGACTTCATGCTCAAGCTAAACTCCTGAGGGTTAATAGGATTGACATCTTACTATTATCAGGAAAACAACAAGTGCAGACTCGGGCTAGAGTAGTGAGAGGGATGGGTGACCGGTCGGGAAGTTAGATGATTTGGAATGAGTGATCCACACTTGAGCAGTTAAGAGAGGTGATTAGAGACTAAATCATCAAATAATTCAGAAAAATTAAAAATCGAAAAAAAATCAAAAAAAATTCCAAAATTTTCAAAAAAAAATTCAAAAAAAAAACATTTAGTACCGGTTGGTAACACCAACCGGTACTAAAGGTCCCCCATACCAGGGTGCGAGCTCACGCCACGTGGTGGCACTTTAGCGCCGGTTCGTGTCGAACCGGTACTAAAGGGGGGGGGCTTTAGTGCCCACCCTTTAGTGCCGGTTATGAAACCGGCACTAAAGGCCCTTACGAACCGGCGCTAAAGCTCCGTTTTCTACTAGTGCATGTTGTTTCAAATGAAGACCAAACTCGTAACTCAAATATTCTCCTCCACGATCAGATCGTAGAAACTTTATTTTCTTGTTACAATGATTTTCTGCTTCACTCTGAAACTCTTTGAACTTTTCAAATGTTTCAGACTTATGCTTCATTAAGTAGATATAACCATATCTGCTCAAATCATCTGTGAAGGTAAGAAAATAACGATACCCGCCACGAGCCTCAACACTCATTGGACCACATACATCAGTATGTATTATTTCCAATAAGTCAGTAGATCGTTCCATTGTTTCGGAGAACGGAGTTTTAGTCATCTTGCCCGTGAGGCACGGTTCACAAGCACCAAGTGATTCATAATCAAGTGATTGCAAAAGTCCATCAGCATGTAGATTATGCATGCGCTTTACATCAATATGATCTAAACGGCAGTGCCACAAATAAGTTGCACTAACATTATTAATTTTGCATCTTTTGGCTTCAATATTAGGAATATGTGTATCATCACTATCGAGATTCAACGAAAATAGACCACTCAGCAAGGGTGCATGACCATAAAAGATATTAGTCATATAAATAGAACAACCATTATTCTTTGATTTAAATGAATAACCGTCTCACATCAAACAAGATCTAGATATAATGTTCATGCTAAACGCTGGCACCAAATAACAATTATTCAGGTCTAAAGCTAATCCCGATGGTAGATGTAGAGGTAGCGTGCCGACGGCGATCACACGACCTTGGAACAATTTCCCACGCGCATCGTCACCTCGTCCTTAGCCAATCTTCGTTTAATCCGTAGCCCCTGTTTTGAGTTGCAATTATGAGCAACAGAACCAGTATCAAATACCCAGGCTCTACTACGAGAATTAGTAAGGTACACATCAATAACATGTATATCAGATATACCTTTCACTTTGCCACCCTTCTTATCCGCCAAATACTTGGGGCAGTTCGTGAAGGAAATATGCCCTACTTGACTAGCTCGTGAATCAAAGATGGTTAAGTTTCCTAACCATAGACATAAGTTGTCATTTGATTAAGGGGATCACATCATTAGAGAATAATGTGATTGACTTGACCCATTCCGTTAGCTTAGCACTTGATCGTTTAGTATGTTGCTATTGCTTTCTTCATGACTTATACATGTTCCTATGACTATGAGATTATGTAACTCCCGTTTACCGGAGGAACACTTTGTGTGCTACCAAACATCACAAGTAACTGGGTGATTATAAAGGTGCTCTACAGGTGTCTCCGAAGGTACTTATTGAGTTGACATATTTCGAGATTAGGATTTGTCACTCCAATTGTCGGAGAGGTATCTCTGGGCCCTCTCGGTAATGCACATTACTATAAGCCTTGCAAGCAATGTAGCTAATGAGTTAGTTACGGGATGATGCATTAGGTAATGAGTAAAGAGACTTGCCGGTAACGAGATTGAACTAGGTATTGAGATACCGACAATCGAGCAAGTAACATACCGATGACAAAGGGAACAACGTATATTGTTATGTGGTTTGACCGATAAAGATCTTCGTAGAATATGTAGGAGCCAATATGAGCATCCAGGTTCCGCTATTGGTTATTGACCGGAGACATGTCTCGGTCATGTCTGCATAGTTCTCGAACCCGTAGGGTCCGCACGCTTAAAGTTAGATGACCGTTATATTACGAGTTTATGTGTTTTGATGTACCGAAGGTAGTTTGGAGTCCCGGATGTGATCACGGACATGACGAGGTGTTTTGAAATGGTTGAGACATGAAGATTGATATATTGGACGACTATATTCGGACACCGGAATAGTTCCGGGGGTTATCGGATATATATCGGAGTACCGGGGGTTACCGAAACCCCCCGGGAAGCTATTGGGCCTTATGGGCCTTAGTGGAAAGGAGAGAGGGAGGCCAGGAGGTGGCGTGTGGCCCCCCTTGCCCCAATCCGAATTGGGAAAGGGAAGGGTGCGGCGGCCCCCCTTCTCCTTCCTTCTCTCCACCTCCTCCTTCCCCCTTCTACTACTTGGAATAGGAAAGGGGGGCCAAACCTACTTGGAGTAGGATTGCCCCCCCTTGGGTGCACCTCTCCTCTTGCCCGACCCTCTCCTCCTCCCCCCTTTATATACGAAGGAGGGCGGCACCCCATAGACACAACAATTGATCTTTGAGATCTCTTAGCTGTGTGCGGTGCCCCCCTCCACCATAGTTCACCTCGATAATATCGTAGCGGTGCTTAGGTGAAGCCCTGCGTCGGTAGAACATCATCGTCGTCACCACGATGTCGTGCTGATGGAACTCTCCCTCAAAGCTCAGCTGGATCGGAGTTCGAGGGAAGTCATCGAGCTGAACGTGTGCAGAACTTGGAGTTGCCGTGCGTTCGATACTTGATCGGTCGGATCATGAAGACGTACGACTACATCAACCGCGTTGTGCTAACGCTTCCGCTTTCGGTCTACGAGGGTACGTGGACAACACTCTCCCCTCTCGTTGCTATGCATCACCGTGATCTTGTGTGTGTGTAGGATTTTTTTTGAAATTACTACGTTCCCAACAGTGGCATCGGAGCCAAGTTTTATGCGTTGATGTTATATGCATGAGTAGAACACAAGTGAGTTGTGGACGACACAAGTCATACTGCTTACCAGCATGTCACACTTTGGTTTGGCGGTATTGTTGGATGAAGCGGCCCAGACCGACATTACGTGTACGCTTACGCGAGACTGGTTCTACCGATGTGCTTTGCACACAGGTGGTTGGCGGGTGTCAGTTTCTCCAACTTTAGTTGAACCGAGTGTGGCTATGCCCGGTCCTTGCGAAGGTTAAAACAACATTAACTTGACGAACTATCATTGTGGTTTTGATGCGTAGGTAAGAACGGTTCTTGCTAAGACCGTAGCAGCCACATAAAACTTGGAACAACAAAGTAGAGGACGTCTAACTTGTTTTTGCAGGGCAAGTTGTGATGTGATATGGTCAAGACGTGATGCTATATTTTATTGTATGAGATGATCATGTTTTGTAACCGAGTTATCGGCAACTGGCAGGAGCCATATGGTCCTCGCTTTATTGTATGCAATGCAATCGCCCTGTAATTGCTTTACTTTATCACTAAGCGGTAGCGATAGTCGTAGAAGCAATAGTTGGCGAGACGACAATGATGCTACGATGGAGATCAAGGTGTCACGCCGGTGACGATGGTGATCATGACGGTGCTTCGGAGATGGAGATCAGAAGCACAAGATGATGATGGCCATATCATATCACTTATATTGATTGCATGTGATGTTTATCTTTTATGCATCTTATCTTGCTTTGATTAACGGTAGCATTATAAGATGATCTCTCACTAAATTTCAAGATAAAAGTGTTCTCCCTGAGTATGCACTGTTGCCAAAGTTCGTCGTGCCCAGACACCACGTGATGATCGGGTGTGATAAGCTCTACGTTCATCTACAATGGGTGCAAGCCAGTTTTGCACACGCAGAATACTCATGTTAAACTTGACGAGTCTAGCATATGCAGATATGGCCTCGGAACACTGAGACCGAAAGGTCGAGCGTGAATCATATAGTAGATATGATCAACATAGTGATGTGCACCATTGAAAACTACTCCATTTCACGTGATGATCGGTTATGGTTTAGTTGATTTGGATCACGTGATCACTTAGATTATTAGAGGGATGTCTATCTAAGTGGGAGTTCTTAAGTAATATGATTAATTGAACTTAAATTTATCATGAACTTAGTACCTGATAGTATTTTGCTTGTCTATGTTTGTTGTAAATAGATGGCCTGTGCTGTTGTTTCGTTAAATTTTAATGCGTTCCTTGAGAAAGCAAAGTTGTAAGATGATGGTAGAAATTACACGGACTGGGTCCGTAACTTGAGGATTATCCTCATTGCTGCACAGAAAAGTTACATCCTGGAAGCACTGCTGGGTGTATCACCTGCGCCAGCTACTGTACACATTGTGAATGCCTGGCAGTCGCGTGTTGATGACTACTCTATAGTTCAGTGTGCCATGCTTTATGGCTTAGAACCGGGACTTCAATGATGTTTTGAACATCATGGAGCATATGAGATGTTCCAGGAGTTGAAGTTAATATTTCAAGCAAATGCATGGATTGAGAGAATGAAGTCTCCAATAAGTTCTATAGCTGCAAGATGGAGGAGAATGGTTCTGTCAGTGAACATATACTCAAAATTTCTGGGTATTGCAATCACTTGATTCAACTGGGAGTTAATCTTCCGGATGATAGTGTCATTGACAGAATTCTTCAATCACTGCCACCAAGCTACAAGAGCTTCGTGATGAACTATAATATGCAAGGGATGAACAAGACAATTCCCGAGCTCTTCGCAATGCTAAAGGCTGCGGAGGTAGAAATCAAAAAGGAGCATCAAGTGTTGATGGTCAATAAGACCACCAGTTTCAAGAAAAAAGGTAAAAGGAAGAAGAAGGAGAACTTCAAGAAGAACGGCAAACAAGTTGCTACTCAAGAGAAGAAACCCAAGTCTGGACCTAAGCCTGAGACTAAGTGCTTCTACGGCAAGCAGACTGGACACTGGAAGCGGAACTGCCCCAAGTATTTGGCGGATAAGAAGGTTGGCAAGGTGAACAAAGGTATATGTGATATACATGTTATTGATATGTACCCTACCAGAGCTCGCAGTAGCACATGTGTATTTGATACTGGTTCTGTTGCTAATATTTGCAACTCGAAACAGGGACTGTGGATTAAGCAGACACTGGCTAAGGACGAGGTGACGATGCGTGTGGGAAATGGTTCCAAAGTCGATGTGATCGCCGTCGGCACGCTACCTCTACATCTACCTTCGGATTAGTTTTAGACCTAAATAATTGTTATTTGGTGCCAGCGTTGAGCATGAACATTATATCCGGATCTTGTTTGATGCGAGACGGTTATTCATTTAAATCTGAGAATAATGGTTGTTCTATTTATATCAGTAATATATTTTATGGTCATGCACCCTTAAAGAGTGGTCTATTTCTGATGAATCTCGATAGTAGTGATACACATATTCATAATGTTGAAGCCAAAAGATGCAGAGTTGATAATGATAGTGCAACTTATTTGTGGCACTGCCGTTTAGGTCATATTGGTGTAATGCGCATGAAGAAACTCCATACTGATGGACTTTTGGAATCACTTGATTATGAATCACTTGGTACTTGCGGACCATGCCTCACGGGCAAGATGATTAACACGCCGTTCTCCAGAACTATGGAGCGAGCAACTGATTTATTGGAGATCATACATACTGATGTATGTGGTCCAATGAATATTGAGGCTCGCGGCGGGTATCGTTATTTTCTCACCTTCACAGATGATTTGAGCAGATATGGGTATATCTACTTAATGAAACATAAGTCTGAGACATTTGAAAAGTTCAAAGAATTTCAAAGTGAAGTTGAAAATCATCGTAACAAGAAAATAAAGTTTCTATGATCTGATCGTGGAGGAGAATATTTGAGTTACGAGTTTGGTATACATTTGAAACAATGCGGAATAGTTTCGCAACTCACGCCACCCGGAACACCACAGCGTAATGGTGTGTCCGAACGTCGTAATCGTACTTTACTAGATATGGTGCGATCTATGACGTCTCTTACTGATTTACTGCTATCATTTTGGGGTTATGCTTTAGAGACGACTGCATTCACGTTAAATAGGGCACCATCAAAATCCGTTGAGACGACGCCTTTTGAACTGTGGTTTGGCAAGAAACCAAAGTTTTCGTTTCTTAAATTTTGGGCCTGCGATGCTTATGTGAAAAAGCTTCAACCTGACTTATTGGAAATAATACATACTGATGTATGCGATCTGATGAGTGTTAAGGCTCGCGGCGGGTATCGTTATTTTCTGACCTTCACAGATGATTTGAGCAGATATGGGTATATCTACTTGATGAAACATAAGTCTGAAACATTTGAAAAGTTCAGAGAATTTCAGAGTGAAGTGGAAAATCATCGTGACAAGAAAATAAGGTTTCTACGATCTGATAACGGAGACAAATATTTGAGTTACGAGTTTGGTCTTCAGTTAAAACAACGTGAAATAGTTTCACAAATTCATGCCACCTGGAACACCACAGCATAATGGTGTGTCCGAACGTCATAACCGTACTTTATTGGATATCGTACAATCTATGATGTTTCTTACCGATTTACCACTATCGTTTTGGGGTCATGCATTAAAGACAACTGCATTCACGTTAAAAAGGGCACCATCTAAATCCGTTGAGACGTCACAATCTGAACTGTGGTTTGGCAAGAAACCAAAGTTGTCGTTTCTTAAAGTTTGGGGTTGTGATGCTTATATGAAAAAGTTTCATCCTGATAAGCTCAAACCCAAATCGGAGAAATATGTCTTCATAGGATACCCAAAGGAGACTGTTGGGTACACCTTCTATCATAGATCCGAAGGCAAGACATTCGTTGCCAAGAATGGATCCTTTCTAGAGAAGGAGTTTCTCTCGAAAGAAGTGAGTGGTAGGAAAGTAGAACTTGATGAGGTAACTGTACCTGCTCCTTTATTGGAAAATAGTTCATCACAGAAACCGGTTCCTGTGATGACTACACCAATAAGTGAGGAAGCTAATGATGTTGATCATGAAACTTCAGATCAAGTTACTACCAAACCTCGTAGGTCAACCAGAGTAAGATCCGCACCAGAGTGGTACGGTAATCCTTTTCTAGAGGTCATGTTACTTGACCATGGTGAACCTACAAACTATGAGGAAGCAATGATGAGCCCAGATTCCGCAAAATGGCTTGAGGCCATGAAATCTGAGATGGGATCCATGTATGAGAACGAAGTATGGACTTTGGTTGACTTGCCCGATGATCGGCAAGCCATCGAGAAAAATGGATCTTCAAGAAGAAGACTGAAGCTGATGGTAATGTTACTGTCTACAAAGCTCGACTTGTTGCGAAAGATTTTCGACAAGTTCAAGGGGTTGACTATGATGAGACTTTCTCACCCGTAGCGATGCTTAAGTCTGTCTGAGTCATGTTAGCAATTGCCGCACTTTATGATTATAAAATTTGGCAAATGGATGTCAAAACTGCATTCCTGAATGGATTTCTGGAAGAAGAGTTGTATACGATGCAACCAGAAGGTTTTGTCGATCCAAAGGATGCTAACAAAGTGTGCAAGCTCCAGCGATGCATTTATGGACTGGCGCAAGCCTCTCGGAGTTGGAATAAACGCTTTCATAGTGTGATCAAAGCATATGGTTTTATACAGACTTTTGGAGAAGCCTGTATTTACAAGAAAGTGAGTGGGAGCTCTGTAGCATTTCTAATATTATATGTGGACGACATATTATTGATTGGAAATGATATAGAATTTATGGATAGCATAAAAGCATACTTGAATAAAAGTTTTTCAATGAAAGACCTCGGTGAAGCTGCTTATATATTGGGCATCAAGATCTATAGAGATAGATCAAGACGCACTTTCACAAAGTACATACCTTGATAAAGTTTTGAAAAAGTTCAAAATGGATCAAGCAAAGAAAGGGTTCTTGCTTGTAATACAAGGTGTGAAATTGAGTCAGACTCAATGCCCGACCACTGCAGAAGATAGAGAGAAAATGAAAGAAGTTCCCTATGCTTCAGCCATAGGCTCTATCATGTATGCGATGCTATGTACTAGACCTGATGTATGCCTTGCTATTAGTTTAGTGGGAGGTCCGAAAGGAATCCAGGAGTGGATCACTGGACAGCGGTCAAGAACACCCTGAAATACCTGAAAAGGGCTAAGGATATGTTTCTCGTTTATGGAGGTGACAAAGAGCTAGTCATAAATGGTTACGTCGATGCAAGCTTTAACACTGTTCCGGACGATTCTAAATCACAAACCGGATACGTGTTTATACTGGACGATGGAGCTGTTAGTTGGTGCAGTTCTAAACAAAGCGTCGTGGCGGCATCTACATGTGAAGCGGAGTACATAGCTACTTCGGAAGTAGCAAATGAAGGAGTCTGGATGAAGGAGTTCATATCGGATCTAGGTGCCATACCTAGTGCATCCGGTCCAATGAAAATCTTTTGTGACAATACTGGTGCAATTGCCTTGGCAAAGGAATCCAGATTTCACAAGACAACCAAGCACATCAAGAGGCGCTTCAATTCCATTCGGGACCAAGTCCAGTTAGGAGACATAGAGATTTGCAAAATACTTACGGATCTGAATGTTGCAAACCCGTTGACTAAGCCTCTTCCACGAGCAAAACATGATCAGCACCAAGGCTCCATGGGTGTTAGAATCATTACTTTGTAATCTAGATTATTGACTCTAGTGCAAGTGGGAGACTGAAGCAAATATGCCCTAGAGGCAATAATAAAGTTATTATTTATTTCCTCATATCATGTTAAATGTTTATTATTCATGCTAGAATTGTATTAACCGGAAACATAATACATGTGTGAATACATAGACAAACAGAGTGTCACTAGTATGCCTCTACTTGACTAGCTCATGAATCAAAGATGGTTAAGTTTCCTAACCATAGACATAAGTTGTCATTTGATTAACGGGATCACACCATTAGGAGAATGATGTGATTGACTTGACCCATTCCATTAGCTTAGCACTTGATCGTTTAGTATGTTGCTATTGCTTTCTTCATGACTTATACATGTTCCTATGACTATGAGATTATGTAACTCCCATTTACCGGAGGAACACTTTGTGTGCTACCAAACGTCACAACGTAACTGGGTGATTATAAAGGTGCTCTACAGGTGTCTCCGAAGGTACTTGTTGAGTTGACGTATTTCAAGATTAGGATTTGTCACTCCGATTGTGGGAGAGGTATCTCTGGGCCCTCTCGGTAATGCACATCACTATAAGCCTTGCAAGCAATGTAGCTAATGAGTTAGTTACGGGATGATGCATTACGTAACCAGTAAAGAGACTTGCCGGTAACGAGATTGGACTAGGTATTGAGATACCGATGATCGAATCTCGGGCAAGTAACATACATATGACAAAGGGAACAACGTATGTTGTTATGCGGTTTGACCGATAAAGATCTTCGTAGAATATGTAGGAGCCAATATGAGCATCCAGGTTCCACTATTGGTTATTGACCGGAGACGTGTCTCGGTCATGTCTGCATAGTTCTCGAACCCGTAGGTTCCGCACGCTTAAAGTTACATGACGGTTATATTATGAGTTTATGTGTTTTGATGTATCGAAGGTAGTTCGGAGTCCCGGATGTGACCACGGACATGACGAGGAGTCTCAAAATGGTCGAGACATGAAGATTGATATTTTGGATGACTATATTCGGACACCGAAATAGTTCCGGGGGTTATTGGATATATATCGGAGTACCGGGGGTTACCGGACCCCCCTGGGAAGCTATTGGGCCTTATGGGCCTTAGTGGAAAGGAGAGAGGGAGGCCAGGAGGTGGCGCGCGGCCCCCCTTGCCCCAATCCGAATTGGGAAAGGGAAGGGGGCGGCGGCCCCCCTTCTCCTTCCTTCTCTCCACCTCTTCCTTCCACCTTCTCTTACTTGGAATAGGAAAGGGGTGCTGTCGGTGTCAAAACCGGCGGATCTCAGGTAGGGGGTCCCGATCTATGCGTCTTAGGCTGATGGTAACAGGAAGCAAGGGACACAATGTTTACCCAGGTTCGGGCCCTCTCGATGGAGGTAAAACCCTACTTCCTGCTTGATTAATATTGAAGATATGAGTAGTACAAGAGTAGATCTACCACGAGATCATAGAGGCTAAACCCTAAGGGCTAGCCTATGATGGTATGATTGTAATTGTGATCGGCCATCTAAGGACCATCCTCTCCGGTTTATATAGACACCGGAGAGAGCTAGGGTTTACATGGAGTCGGTTACAAGGAAGGAAATATAATATCCGGATTGCCAAGCTTGTCTTCCACGCAAAGGAGAGTCCCATCCGGACACGGGCCGAAGTCTTGAGTCTTGTATCTTCACGCTTCAATAGTCCGGACGATGTATACAGTCTGGCTGTCCGGATACCCCCTAATCCAGGACTCCCTCAGAAGCCCCTGAGCCAGGCTTCAATGACGATGAGTCCGGCGCGCAGTCTTGTCTTCGGCATTGCAAGGCGGGTTCCTCCTTCAGAATACTCCAAGGTTATTATCGAACACATAGACCGTGTCCGGATCTGCAAGATGATCTTCACACACCATTGTGGGGAACATAGCATAAATCTGTTCTGCTGGCGATCTTTGTACGTCGTGCCCTTGCATCGTGGCCTGGTCCAACACGAACCGGCGTTCCCTGCTCCACCTCGACTCGCGTTGCGAGTCGGTTTTTTTGGTACGTCCTCCAAAGCAGAGATCATGTTCCTCTAATTACGGGATCTTTCATCAACATGGGCGTGTGTGACTGTGACGCCCCCGATTCAATCGTACACTAATCATGCACGCAAATGTGTACGATCAAGATCAGGGACTCACGGGAAGATATCACAACACAACTCTAATATCATAAATAAGTCATACAAGCATCATAATACAAGCCAGGGGCCTCGAGGGCTCGAATACAAGTGCTCGATCATAGACAAGTCAGCGGAAGAAACAATATCTGAGTACAGACATAAGTTAAACAAGTTGCCATAAGATGGCTAGCACAAACTGGGATACAGATCGAAAGAGGCGCAGGCCTCCTGCCTGGGATCCTCCTAACTACTCTTGGTCGTCGTCAGCGGCCTGCACGTAGTAGTAGGCACCTCCAGTGTAGTAGGAATCATCGTCGACGGTGGCGTCTGGCTCCAGGGCTCCAGCATCTGGTTGCGACAACCAGGTAGAAGGGAAAGGGGAAAAGAGGGAGAAAAGCAACCGTGAGTACTCATCCAAAGTACTCGCAAGCAAGGAGCTACACTACATATGCATGGGTAAATGTGTAAAGGGCCATATCGGTGGACTGAACTGCAGAATGCCAGAATAAGAGGGGGATAGCTAATCCTATCGAAGACTACGCTTCTGGCAGCCTCCGTCTTGCAGCATGTAGAAGAGAGTAGATTGAAGTCCTCCAAGTAGCATCTCCAAGTAGCATCTCCAAGTAGCATCTCCAGTAGCATCGCAGTAGCATAATTCTACCCGGCGATCCTCCCCTCGTCGCCCTGTGGAAAAGCGATCACCGGGTTGTTTGTGGAACTTGGAAGGGTGTATTTTATTAAGTATCCGGTTCTAGTTGTCATAAGGTCAAGGTACAACTCCAAGTCGTCCTGTTACCGAAGATCACGGCTATTCGAATAGATTAACTTCCCTGCAGGGGTGCACCAACTTACCAGCACGCTTGATCCCATTTGGCCGGACACACTTTCCTGGGTCATGCCCGGCCGCGGAAGATCAACACGTCGCAGCCCCACCTAGGCTCAACGGAGAGGCCAACACGCCGGTCTAAACCTAAGCGCGCAAGGGTCTGGGCCCATCGCCCTGAGCACACCTGCACGTTGCGTACGCGGCCGGTGAGCAGACCTAGCAACCTCCATTACAAAGGAAGTTGCGTTAACGCAGTCCAACCCGGCGCACGCCGCTCAGTCGCTGACGTCACGAAGTGCTTCGGCTGATACCATGATGTCGGGATACCCATAACTACTCCCGCGTAGATGGTTAGTGCGTATAGGCTCGTAGCCAACTCAGATCAAATACCAAGATCTCGTTAAGCGTGTTAAGTATCCGCGAACACCGAACAGGGCCAGGCCCACCTGTCTCCTGGGTGGTCTCAACCTGCCCTGCCGCTCCGCCACAAAGTAACAGTCGGGGGCCGTCGGGAACCCAGGCCCACCTCTACCGGGATGGAGCCACCTGCCCCTTCAGCCCCCATCTCCGAACAGTATCACAGGTAATGTAACTGTGTAAAGTATATCGTATATGCCCGTGATCACCTCCCGAAGTGATCACGGCCCAGTAGTATAGCATGGCAGACGGACAAGAGTGTAGGGCCACTGATGGAACACTAGCATCCTATACTAAGCAGTAGGATAGCAGGTAATGGTAACAACAGTAGTAGCAAGGACAGGCTATGCATCAGGATAGGAATAACGGAAAGCAGTAACATGCTACACTACTCTAATGCAAGCAGTATAGAGAAGAATAGGCGATATCTGGTGATCAAAGGGGGGGCTTGCCTGGTTGCTCAGACAAGGAGGGGTCGTCAACTCCGTAGTCGAACTGGGCAGCAGCAGCGTCGGTCTCGTAGTCTACCGGAGAGAAAAGGGGGGGAAGAAACAATGAATACCATGTAAACAGATGCATATCGATGCATGACAAGACAAGTAACGATGCTAGGCGGGCCCTAACGTGGTATGAGGTGATGCCGGTTAAGGGGGGAAACATCTGGGAAAATATCCCCGGTGTTTCGTGTTTTCGGGCAGAGGAGCCGGAGGGGGAAAGTTGCGGGTTCGATAGGTTAGGGGTGTGCGGCGGACGAACGGACTGCATATCCGGATTCGTCTCGTCGTTCTGAGCAACTTTCATGTACAAACTTTTTCCATCCGAGCCACGGTTTATTTTATATGATTTTCTAAAGTTTTAAATTATTTTTAGAATTTATTCAATTAATTTAATTCGACATTATTCAGAACAGTGCATGCTGACATCAGCATGACATCAGCGGTCAACTGTGACTGTTGACCGGTCAAACTGACAGGTGGGGCCCGTTCGTCATTGTCTTAGACTAACTGAGCAAGTTTAATTAGTTTAATTAAGTCATTAGGTTAATTTAACAGGTTTAATTAAGTTAATTAATTATCTAATTAATTAATTAATATTTTTCTAATTAATTTTCTAATTCTTTTTTTAATGGGGGCATGGGGCCCAGTTGTCAATGGCAGAGGGGGTTAAACGGGTGGGCTATCGGGTGTGGGTGCACGGGCGCCTGGACCCGGGGACGCGGGGGCGCGAGCGCCCGGACTGGGCGCGGCCAGTCAGTGCCACAGTGAGGGGAGGACGCCGGCGCAGCACCGGCGTGGCAGCGGCGAGGCCACGGCGGGGCAACATGCACTAGGTGAGGCCGTGGCCGGAGAGAGCAGCAGCAAGGGAGCTGGGGCGCGGGAGCGAGACGGCGCGAGGGGCCGAGCAGGGTCATGGCGGCAACGGCGTTCGGCCGGCCGGCCGCGGTAGGCGCAGGCGGGCACCGTAGCTGGGAAGGCCGGTGCGTGCGGTGATGGGCACGGCTTCAGGCAGGGCGAACGCGAGCAACGATGGGAGGAGGGCAAAGCCCTGGTGCGTCGGAGAAGGGCGCAGACAGCGCCGGCGAGGACGCCACGAGCGTGGGGTCAGAGAGGGGAGAGAGAGGAGGGGGTTTCCTCACCCCACGTTGCAGGGGAACAAGCGGCGAGGCTCGATGTGGTTCGGCGGGGAGGAGGACGGGGACGGTTCGGCGACGTAGGGGACGCAGGCCGGCGGGGAGGAGGACGGGGACGCGTCGATGACGGAGAGGCGAGCGGCGTGGTTCCGGCGACGGGATCCGGGGAGGCACGGCGTCGAGCGTGCGGTGAGGGGCGCCTTTGCCCTGGGTCGCTGGTCGGGGAGGAGGTGAGGACGGGCGGCGTCGGTGTGGCGGCGGGGCAGCACCGGGGCGTCGAGCCCGAGCCCGATTGGATCGGGGGAGAGGCGAGTCAGCGAGCAAGAGAGGTGGGGAGGTCGCGCGCGGGGCTCTCCCCTGGCGGCGCTAGAGG
>NC_041383.1:44703794-44738064 GCF_002162155.2 Triticum dicoccoides
GCGGCTGGGCCGGCCCATTCGGGCGGCGGAGGCCAGCTGGGCCACTTGGCCCAGCGGGGTAGGGGGTTTCTGTTGTTTTATTTTTACTTTTTTATTTATTCTACCTTTTTTGTTTTATTTCATTTTAAATCATTTAGGCATTTTATAAAAATGTGTTTGCTTTATTATAATTACCCTTGTAGTATTCGGCACCCACCGAACATTTTTGTTTCAACTTTTGAAAACTTCTATTGTTGACACTAATTTAAATTTGAATTTTTAAAACGGTTTCGAATCAACCCGAGATTAGTAACAGTAACTGTGGTGACGTGGCATCATTAGCGGAGGATCACTGTAGCTTAATTACCCGGGCGTCACAGTGACCCCACGACGACCATTGGTATGACTCCGTGTATTTTAGATAAGTCTCAGGCGGTTACGCTGAGGACTCTTGATATTCATACCTTTTATAAAGGGGTCAAGCCCTACGCCTCTTTTCCACCTCCCTTCCTCCTTCTCGCACCTCGAGTTCTAACACCCAAGACCCAAGCTCCAACACCCCAGATCCTCCAACATGTCCGGATCCGATGCAAAAGGCTGGTGGGTGGCCTCCTCGATTCAAGAGCAGGACATTATGAAGCTTAGGGAGGTTGGATACCTGACTGCCGATATCCAGCACAGGCTTCCTACTCCAGGGCAAGTCATCCCTACGCCGGAGCCCAATGAGAGCGTTGTGTTCGTTGCTCACTTCCTCCGAGGCCTGGGCCTCACCCTAGACCCCTTTGTGAGGGGGCTTATGTTCTACTATGGGTTGGATTTTCATGATCTGGCTCCAGACGCCATCCTCCATATCTCGTTGTTCATTATTGTGTGCGAGGATTTTCTCCATGTCTCCCCACACTTCGGCTTATGGCTCAAGACCAGAGGGTTCTTTCCCGGAAGTATCGATGTATGGCAACGGAGGTGGTTTTATGCTACAGCTCCCACACACACAAAGTGGGTAGCCGCCCCCGAGTTCCGCTTGGGCCCTCCATCACAGTTGGCGTCTTGGACCGACGTAGGACGGAATTATGGGCCTGCTGGCGATGTACCAGAACTGCAGAATTGCATCCGGGAGCTTATTGAGAGGGACATAAATCTTGTCAGCATAATGCAAGTGATGCTAATCCGACGGATGCTGCCGTGCAAACGTCGGCCTCTCCGGATGTGGGAGCTTAATCCGGAGGGTCCGTAGAATATTAAGCACTTCTTCGGCCTGAAGCTCGAAGGGATGTGTAAATTATTCTTCGGACCGCAAGTAAAGTGTCCGGACGCCACCGAGGATGCGGGTCTAAGCTGCAATTGCCTAGATGCCCAAGTAAGTAACCTTAAAGCCGGACACTTCATTTATATTTATCATAACTATTATTCTAAAAATCCCTCCGTGGCCAGGAATGGCTCAGCAAGGCGGAGAGAATTAGGTGTCTGTCGCCACTTCCTGAAGGTTCGCCTAGTCCAACCATTGCCAAGATGCTTGGCCGGGTGCTCAGCAAAATCCCCTCAGGGAAAGGCGAAAGAAAGGGCAGTGAAGCTGAACTTCACACACTACACATCCAGACCGGGGGAGTCGCTACCTCTCCTATGGAGGATAGTCGGGAAGGGGAGGTTAAAGCCTCCTCCCCACGCGGAAAGAAGAGGGCCACCTCCAGAGACTTGGAGGCGGAGATGCCCAAGCAAGGGAAGAAGGTATCACCAGGGGCCTCTGCCGCGACGGGCACCCTCACTGCGTCGTGTCCACCAACGGGCCAGCCCTCCACCGAGCCATAAGTTATTCATTAATTCTAAGGTATGGTGTTTCTCCGAGATCCATAACCGAGACTTTGTCTTTTGCAGTCCGGCGAGCAGCTCTTCTCAACAGAGTTCGTCTCCGGGGGATCTTCGCCCGGAGATGATGGAGAGTGAAACCCCACCCACCTCTCCGCCTCATGAAGCGGGCGACACTGAGGTGTCGTCACGGAGGAGTATGGATCTGCCGAAGCCAGAAGCCAACACGTCCGTCGCCCTGAGCCCGGAGCGTTTGGCTCCCACGGGGGGCGATGAGAAGGGTCTGACACAGTTCGATGTCCGGCCAGACGTACCGACAAGCCTTCTGGAGCGAGCCGCGCTCTCAGAGGAGCACCATTCTTTAATGAGCATGGTGCTCATGAAGATTTCGTCCGCTACAAGCGGTTTGAATGAGGCATTTACAAGCCTGCTCAAAGGCTTTGAGGCATGTAGTGAAAAATGCACAATTTCTTGGTTATGAAGCATGCGCTAGGTGTGCTCTCTATGGATAGTAGCCCCTGAGACTCTGGTTGCCCGCCATAAGCGGCATACAGGGGATCATTTAGTAATGGTTGCACTGTACATGTGCGCAGGTATATAAGGATCCGAAAGTCGACCAGTCTGTTGAAGTTTGCTACGTCTTGAGCTAGCATTGGTTTTCCCCGAAGACGAGAGGGTGATGTAGCAAAGTGTAGCGTAAGTATTTCCCTCAGTTTTGAGAACCAAGGTATCAATCCAGTAGGAGGGTCCTCAAAAGTCCCACGCACCGACACAAACAAACTGAGAACTCGCAACCAATGCAATAAAGGGGTTGTCAATCCCTTCACGGAAACTTACGAAAGTGAGATATGATAGAGATAGTATGAAAATATAAATATATTTTTGGTATTTTGTGATATAGATGCAGAAAAGTAAAGATGCAAATGAAAGTATATTGAAAGCAAATATGATAAGAGATAGACCCGGGGGACATAGGTTTCACTAGAGGCTTCTCTCGAGAGCATAAGTATTACGGTGGGTGAACAAATTACTGTTGAGCAATTGATAGAAAAGCGAATAATTATGACGTTATCTAGGCATGATCATGTATATAGGCATCACATCCATAACAAGTAGACCGACTCCTGCCTGCATCTACTACTATTACTCCACACATCGACCGCTATCCAGCATGCATCTAGAGTATTAAGTTCATAAGAACGGAGTAACGCATTAAGCAAGATGACATGATGTAGAGGGATAAACACATGCAATATGATATAAACCCCTTCTTGTTATCCTCGATGGCAAGAATACAATACGTGTATTCCAACCCTTTCTGTCACTAGGTAAGATCAGCACAAGATTGAACCCAAAGCTAAACACTTCTCCCATGGCAAGAAAGATCAATCTAGTAGGCCAAACCAAATTGATAATTCGAAGAGACTTGTAAAGATAAGTCAACCATACATAAAAGAATTCAGAGAAGATTCCAATATTATTCATAGATAAACTTGATCATAAACCCACAATTCATCGGATCTCGACAAACACACCGCAAAAAGAGATTACATCGAATAGATATCCACAAGAGAAGGGGAGTGTCGGTGTCAAAACCGGCGGATGTCGGGTAGGGGGTCCCGAACTATGCGTCTAGGCGGATGGTAACAGGAGACAAGGGACACGATGTTTACCCAGGTACGGGCCCTCTTGATGGAGGTAAAACCCTATGTCCTGCTTGATTGATATTGATATTGTGGATGTTTACAAGAGTGGATCTACCACGAGATCAAGGAGGCTAAACCCTAGAAGCTAGCCTATGGTATGATTGTAATGGTTGTTGTTGTATATCTGTCGACTAGCCTGGCCCTGGTTTATATAATGCACTAGAGGCCTAGGACAACAAGAGTCCTAGCCGAATACGCCGGTGGGGGAGGAGTCCTTGTCTTGATCGCCAAGTCTTGTGGAATCTTCCTTGTATGCGGCACCTGTCCGGACTGGCCCATGAGTATGCGGCCCTGGGGGTCCTCGGCCCAATCTAACCGACTGGGAGACGACGTGGTGAGTACCCCCTAGTCCAGGACACCGTTAGTAGCCCCCTGAACCGGTCTTCAAGTTGGGGACGCTCCTCGATTCTTCCAAACTGTTCTTCATCTTCGGTCGTCGGTCTTGAAAACTGGTTCAACAAATCTTCTCATCTTCGATCTTGAGGATCGCCGAAATGCATTCGACGATTTTATACGTCGGGTACCCGAGGAGCCCCTTTAAGTTTCCGGCCTTTATCAATGCCTTGTTATTTTTATGCCACACCTCGGGTTTGAAGTTGTTCCCGGGCGGCAACGTCCTCTTGCGTCCGAGCTCCAACGCCGGACTGCATTCGAGGTATCTTTTGCAGCCGAGCACCAATGCCGGACTGCTTCCCAGCTCTAACGCCGGACTATGTATCCGAGCTCCAACGCCGGACGGTATCCGAGCTCCAACGCCGGACTATGTATCCGAGCTCCAACGCCGGACTATGTATACGAGCTCCAACACCGGACTGTATCCGAGGTGTCGTAAATCACCTTGGTTCAAAGAAGTTTGAAGGAGTTTAGCCGAGCTTAATGCCGGAAGTGCCCTCTATGGAGCCAGCCACTAGCGCCCGAGCTTTACGCCGGACTGCTTCTGAGGTGGTGCACCACCCCGAAAGTGGACCGATTTTTGTCAATATTTTTGATTGGTGCCAGTAGCCCTCAAGGTGGGTATCGGTCTAAAACCCGAGATGCACATGAAGGATGACATAAGACCGCTGATCCCCGTAGCCGCTGAGACTCATGTTGATTTGCAAAATCGGTCTGAGGATCAAGTCCTAGCTCGGCAGAATACTTCGGGACACAAAAAGCGGCGTGCTCAGTCCTCGAGACTCAGGTTGGGTGCGGCCGACCAACCTGAGGATCAAAATCTCCTCGGAAACTGTATTGCACTTAAAATTTTCTGCATAGAACAGGCAATGCAGTAGCCCCCGAGACACTGGTCAGGTGGCAATACCAGATCAGGGGATCGATGTGCCCCTTTAATATTTGTATAAATAATAAGCCCGAAGCCCAGTAGCCCCCGAGCCTTAATGCGGGCACGGGAGGCCGAATTAAGGATCGATATCCATAGTAAAATCACAAATTATGTGTAATGACTCTATGTATCCAAGTACTTTACGTCATTAATGCTCGGATCCGCATTGTACAAAAGTTTATTGACCGACCATTGGCTTCCACCTCCTCGGCCAATAGCCGAGGAGTGTTTGTCTTACTTTATACAGCCTTTATGAGGGCAAAGATTTACAACAAACAAGGCAATCTGGCCATACGGTTTTATAAACAAAGGTACGCGGAGAGACATGTTATATTACTGTTTAACAGAAGAAATGTCTTCCAAAGAAAACATTGTATTGAGATCCAAAAAGAGAGAAGAAGCCATCTAGCTAATAACTATGGACCCGTAGGTCTGTGGTAAACTACTCACAACTCATCGGAGAGGCTATGGTGTTGATGTAGAAGCCCTCCATGGTCGATTCCCCCTCCGGCAGAGTGCCGGTGAAGGCTCCAAGATGGGATCTCGCGGATACAGAAGGTTACGATGGTGGAAATTGTGTTTCATGGTGCTCCTGGATGTTTTCGGGGTCCGTGGATATATATAGGAGAAAGAAGTACGTCGGTGGACGCCCGAGGGGCCCACGAGACAGGGGGACGTGCCCTACAGGGGGGCGCCCTCCTATCTCATGGGGCCCTTGGAGCTTTCTTGACTTGCACTCCAGGCTCTCCGGATCAGATTTGTTCCAAAAATAACGCTCCCGAAGGTTTCATTCCGTTTGGACTCCGTTTTATATTCCTTTTCTTCGAAATACTGAAATAGGCAAAAAAACAGCAATATGGACTAGGCCTCCGGTTAGTAGGATAGTCCCAAAAATGATATAAATGTGTAGAATAAAGCCCATAAACATCCAAAAGGGGTAATATAATAGCTTGGAACAATCAAAAATTATAGATATGTTGGAGACGTATCAAGCATCCCCAAGCTTAATTCCTGCTCGTCCTCGAGTTGGTAAATGATAAAAAGAGAATTTTTGATATGGAATGCTACCTAGCATAATTCATAATGTAATTTTCTTTCATTGTGGCATGAATGTTCAGATCCAAATAATACAAAATAAAAGTTCATAAAGACATAAGAAATAGTAATACTTCAAGCATACTAATCAAGGTAATCATGTCTTCACAAAATAACATGGCTAAAGAAAGTTATCCCTACAAAATCATATAGTCTGGCTATGCTTCATCTTCATCACATAAAGTATTTAATCATGCACAACCCCGATGACACTACAAAAAAATACACTTCTGTGATGATACGTGTTTGTCACAGTAGGTCGCGTTTTTTGTCATGCATGTACATCCATGACAAATTTATGACAGAATCAAGATAGTCATACATGTCCTGTCGTAGAAATGTTCCATGACATTACCAAAATTATCATCACAGAAGTGTCCACTTCCATGACGATAAATCGCACGTCATAGAAGTGCTTTCGTCAAGGGTGACCGACACGTGGCATCCACCGTAACGGAACGCCGTTAAGCTATCGGGTCGGGTTTTGGATCCAATAACCCGTTAACAACCCCGACCAATGGGGATTTTCCACATGTAAAATCATCATTGGCTGGAGGAAACACGTGTCGGCTCACCGTTGGGACAGATGTCATCCACTCATTGGACGGAAGACGCCTATGGTACGACGGCATGTGGCACGGCCCAACAGAGGCCCATTCCTGTGAAAAGGCCGGCCCAGTAAAAATTAGCAGGCCAGCCCGTATAAGGCCTACTTGTGTTAGGTCCATTTAAGCCCACGGCCCATACGAGATGAGCCAATTCGGCCCGTCAACGGCCCGTTAAAGATTTGACACCATTGCAGTACATCGTCAGTTCGAGCCCGTTAACAGCCCACTATATATCTGGGCTCAATATCGGCCCGATGATATTTCGGCCTGTTAACGGCCCGTTTAATGGATGGGCCAATTTTCAGGATGTACATCTTTTGGCCTTTTAGCGACCCATTTAAATGTTGGGCTAGTTTCCGGCCCGGTGTGTCTTTCAGCTTGTTGATGGCCCATAAATCTGATGGGCCATTTGTTGTCAGACCTGAGTTTCAGCCTTTTAGCGGCCCATTTAAGTGCTGGGCCAATTTTCTGGCCCGGTGTCACTTTCAGCCTATTGACGGTCCAAAAATCAGTTGGGCCATTTTTAGTTGGACCTGAGTTTTGGCCTTTTAGCGACCCATTTAAGTGTTGGGCCCATTCCCGGCCCTGTGTGACTTTTGGCCTGTTAACGGACCATAAATAAGTTGGGCCATCTGTAGTCGGACCTTAGTTTTGGCCCTTTAACGACCCATGCCCTTCATGGTCCAATACCAGCCCGGTTTCCCTTTCGGCCTGCTAAAGGCCCACAACACAGTTGGGCCATTTACAATACGACCTGACTTTCGGCCTCTTAGCGGCCCATGGTCTTCATGGTCCAGTACAAGCCCGCTGTCTCTTTCGGCCTACTAAAGGCCTACAATATAGTTGGGCCATATGTAGCCCAAACTTAGTAACGGCCTATTAACGGCCCGTGAAATAAACTGGGGCCACCTGTTGCCCGCTTCGATGTCGGCCTGTTAACGACCCGGGAGGTAAGAGGGCCAACCATTAACTTTCGGCCTAGTAACGGCCCATTAACTTAATGGGCCCACTAAAGTTCGTACATGTCTTTAGGCCAAATTAGATAATTTGAGCCCATTACGACGAGCAATTATGCACAGGACCAAAACCGATCATGCAATGATACGTCATACAGGGAATAACGTTGCACATCCAGCATATATTACAGGAAATTACATCCACTGGGCAATCAAAGATTGATGCTAGTGCAAATAAATGAGCAGAACCTAACCATCTACAACGTCATAATCTGCAACCTCAGCAGAGATGACACCCATAAGCATGTGGGCAAGTTCTTTCTGCTTTGCTACACTGTCTCTGAAAACATTGATCAGTTGTTGTGTCGCACGACTCTGCACCTCTGATTCATCCACCATTTCCATCATTGCTTCAGCCATTAATTGGTTCACAAACATACATTTATTCCGTTGCATTCGAGACAGAGGATACTGAATAGATTCAGATGGCGATTTTGGCAGGCTTGTATTATTGATAGTGGAGAGTGTCTCGACCACTTCATCATAACATAAATTAGGACGGGGAACCAAACAGATTAATCATGAGTTATTGCCATATTACTTGGCCTAGATTTACTGGAAAGAAACAATGGGGTTGCCTTGCTGTTTTCAGAGTTTGTCTTCTTATCTTCAGCAGCCTGCACAAAATTAACACACTAGCATTGCTATCATTGGCCAAGTCAGATAATAGGAGAGCAACATTGACACAATGAACGTTTGGGCAAGTAGCCTACACCAAATTCACACAATATGGCACAGCTATCATCAGCCAGGTAAGGTAGTACGAAAGCAACATTGACACAATGAATGAATGGGCAACCAGAGAAGCACTACAATTCAGTAATGTGCATGATATGAGATAGTACATTCATGCAGCTCAGTATGCAAAACTACCAGGCAGTTTTCCTTACAAAAATCAACATTGGCGACTTTAACATTTTGCTACAACTAATTTTAGATCAGATAAAGGTTAGATTCACGCGATTAACAAAATACATGTTGATGTAAAAATATAGTGATATACAATAGGTACTTACATCAGCATTGGAGCACAGAGAATTCCCGCAAGATATTTTCCTCGAATACGATCCCAATGGTGGAAGTCTTCTATCGTTTAACCTTATTTTCTAAAAGAGAGATGGATAAGAAACATGTAGAAAATATGATCAGAATGCTATAAAATTTCATGATGCGAGGATATGCACACGCTTCTTAAAATGGAGTTGACATTCTTTTGCTGGACTGGAGCGGACTAGTTCTTTGGCCACTGGAATCTGCTTATTATCAGTGGGAGTTGGGTTTCTCTGTGCTGGAGCAGTATCTATGAAAAATGGAGTTGGTTTATTATCTCCTGGCGTTTGGATCTTTTGCAAAGACCTGGTTTGTAACCCTTCAGATTCTAACAGAGCCGTCTTCCCCTTGCATGCCTTATATAGAAGAATGGTGATTCAGTTATAAAACATGCTACAACAGAGATGGAATAGGTACTGAAGAATAGAAAGGCATGACATATTGACATGTATTCCCTCCATCCGGAAATAAATGGACGGGTCTAGGCGTATTTTAGTTCTAGATACATCCAGTTTTATCCATTTCTGCGACATTTAATCCGGACCGAGGGAGTATGATGTAAGAGGTAGGGATACGACAGGACAACACAGTAAAAAAACACTGAAAAACCCACTGCAGAACCAAAGTATTCAAACCCACTGATATGAGATAGTACACTCATGCAGCTCAGGATGCAAAACTACCAGGCAGTTTTCCTTACAAAAATCAACATTGTGGCCTTTAATCATACATTTTGCTACAACTAAATTTAGATCAGATAAAGGTTGAATTCACGCCGATTAACAAAATACATGCTGATGTAAAAATATAGTGATATACAACAGGTACTTACATCTACATTGGAGCACAGAGAATTCCTGCAAGAACCTTTCCTCACAAACGATACCATTGCAGAAATTCTTCTATCTCTTAAGCTTATTTTCTAAAAGAGAGATGTGTAAGAAACATGTAGAAAATATGATCAGCATGCTATAAAATTTCATGATGCAAGGATACGCACATGCTTCTTAGAATTGAGTTGACATATCTTTGCTCGACTGGAGCGGACTAGTTCTTTGGCCACTGGAATCTGCTTATTATCAGTAGTTGTTGGGTTTCTCTGTGCTGGAGCAGTATCTATAAAAACTGGAGTTGGTTTATTATCTCTTGGCGTTTGGATCTTTTGCAAAGGCCTTGTTTGTAACCCTTCAGATTCTAACATAGTCGTCTTCCCCTTGCATGCCTTGTATAGAAGAATGGTGCTTTAATTATAAAACATGCGACAGCAGAGAGATGGAATAGGTACTGAAGAATAGAAAGGCATGACATATTGACATGTATTCCCTCCATCCGGAAAAAAAATGGATGGGTCTAGGCGTATTTCAGTTCTAGATACATCCTTTTTTATCCATTTTGGCAACATGTAATCCGGACGGAGGGAGTATGGTGTAAGAGCTAGGGATACGACAAGACAACACAGCAAAAAAACTAGTTGAATGCAAAACTATATGCTAGCGGAATACGTACAGAAATAACCAAGGCAACATACACGTGTATGATTGGGAAAATAAGATGGCATTGCAACAGAGCACTAGAATAGCACTTCAATGTAAAAAAACATGGTATGATAGACAGATGAAGTACATACTGATGAATAACAATGCATAAGATTTTCAGAAGCATGATGTCCAAATTAAGCAGATGGCATTGCGATAGAGTAGAATGACAGTACTTGAATTTGAAAACATGTTATTATGAATGGAATGGTACTGAAAAATAGGAAGGCATGACATATTTACATGCATGATCAGCATGCTAAGCACATGGCATCGCAACAGAGTAGATACACTCCAGGACATTATATGAATGTTGTACCCATATCACAGGCCAAGTTAGAGCAAGGACCTTGTGGGGTGAAGAGGATTCATCATCTTTCTGCAAGTGTTCTGAAGAACTGCCTTTACATGTTCCATCATATTGGGTATCATTGACATCAAGTTTATTGGCCTTTACATTGCTCCGTGAGGTTCTTGTGGATATATCAGTGTGTGCAATTATATCTGACATGCATGGAAGACAACTAGTAGTTAGATTTATGTAAATGAGTGCCTGTAGGAGACGACATAAATAGTAGGACTGGGGTTAACTAGCAGCAACAGGTCTCATAAACTAAAGGGAGAACACAGATGAAAGCTACAGAATATGTATCGTTTGTACTCGATATTAAGTAGATGGCACACAAAAGTATTAAAGAACAACATAGGTAATACTAGAAGTGGTATAATACTATAATCACCATCCTGTGGGATAGCATTGGCTGATGGATGATAACTATGGAACAGCGTTACCTAAAGAACAAGTATCGTAGCTAAACTATGGAACAGCGTGAACTCCTGAACAAGACCCGTAAGAGATCAACATGAATATACAGTGAAATGTGATGATATATTTTCCGTGCTTAGATGAATAACAAAGCCATAAATGTTGCACACAAGTAAGATGAGGGTACAACCTATCTGGCTGCCATCCATAGGAGTGAGCATCATTTGCTGACTTGTCGATGTCCCTACAGTTGTTGTGGCTGTCCATGTCGGGCACGCGCATTCGATGTAGGGAACTGTTGAGTGGGGACTGTAGCTCCCTTCTGGTGTATGCTTCCCTTGTTGGAGCAGCTGCGGTGAGTCGGAAGACGGTGTGTCTGAAGATGCAGATAACACATAAAGTTAAGAACAACATATCTCTTTGATCCAAAGAAATACACTAAGAGATCAATAGCAAGGTACGAGAGTGGTCACACGTCTGTTGACTAAACACTAAATTGGGGTCACACGATTTATTTTATTTTGGTACTGTCCGATCTACGCCGGATGGCTTGATGGCCGTCTTGTGCCTCCCGGCTGACACTGTTCGGAATCTTCCCCAAAGATCTAGCGACCAACGGCAGAGCAGCCTGCCTCCGCCGTCCGTGGCCCCGTCCAAAACCCCGCTCCCCGCCCCACCGCACTTTCGTGGTTGCGCCGCCCCCAGGCCAATCCACAAAGACTCCCCGTCATCCAGATCCGGCGGCGGCAGTACCTTCAACCCACGCAACTCTAAAATATATCCATCTAAGCGTTGCTTCCGCGGTGAACTTCCAGCCCCGCACCCTTACGTTAGACACCAGCCAACCGGCAGCCTAGGAGCTCCGCCGCCTCGAGGGGTGCTGCTTCCCATTGGGAATCGATTGGCCCAGAATAAAAATTCAGACAACTGACGCCTAAATAAAGTGATTTCAGATGAGGGTGCGACCTATCTAGCGGCATGGTGAAGTACACAGGTCCAACTGCCGAGTCGGTGAGGCCGGCGCGGTTGCGGTGGTGACCGGCGACAGGGAAAGAGCGATGTCGCGACGGTCAACGACTCCGTGGAAGCAGTGCCAGGACTCTGGACGGATCCAAAGTTAGAGCCGCTCCGGCGCCGTGAACAACGGCGGGGGTGAATCGGCTCTGGTACGGTTCACGCGACCATCATCGAGGCAGCACCAGCAGCACGGAGTAAGAGGCACACAACCCAGTGCACGACGGCAATTGGACAGTGTCTCCGGCATTAGGGAGGAGGGCGGCTGTGAAATTTGTGCGGTGGGGGGCGCCATGGAGGTGGGGCTGAGGTTTTGCGGTTCGGGAGAAGGGAGCTTCCTGGGGAGAAGGTGATTTGGCGCCCACGAGGTATCAATGGGGGCGGGCGGGGGGTAATTTGGAGGGGAGTGGAACCATGTCTTACAGATGCATTTGTCTGAAATGTGAGGGGGAGTTACAGTTCTACCCTTGCCTATAGGCTTCTCAGCTTGGGTCTGTGTACTAAGGGTCGGGGATAGTAGAGTAACTTTGCTTCTCCCCAAATAGTGGGCGGGAGCGATTTCGGGCGAGGAGGGCGTGTTTTGAACTATAGTGGGCGCGAGCGAATTCGGGCGAGGAGAGCGTGTTTTGAAATAGTGGGCACGAGCTATTTCGGGGCGAGGAGAGCGTGTCTTGCCGACCATGGTTTATGAATTATTCGGCACATGTCATTTCGGCCGAGAAGAAGGCGCACTTGGATGAAGTTACCAACCTACCATCGATGTACAACGGGCAATTGATGCGTGTCCCACATAGGACGGTAATTTCGTGTCTCCCATTTATTTGCTCAGGCGAATTCCACCGAGCAGAGAGGATGTTTAACGGTTCGTTCAAATTTTGGGAGAACGAGCATCCACGTCTACCTTACCAAGTCGATTCGAATCAAAATTTTAAATATTAGCTTGCCACTTCTTTTTTAGATGGAGAGATGATGCTCGGGAATAATGTGTTTTTACATGCTCGTTGCTAGCCATTTACTATATGACAAATAGTTGACCCACTCAAAACGCGAATCAAACCCAAAATGAAATATCTCGATTCAATGAACTAGCTCGTCCAGTAGGTCAAAATAGTGAACTAAATCCAAAATTGAACACCTCAATCGAGTAGCATGTTGTACAGTATTATAGTACTCCATGAACATGTTGAAAGTCAAATTAATGAACTTGTTTGATATACGCATATATCCGTTCATGTGTGGATTGCAGACAACATGGTCTCCAATTTAAATATTTGAATGCAAGTTTATATCAGTCTTTGATGCATAAAACGCGACCTCCCCCTCTCCCAGACTCCTGTTCTCTCTCTCTCTCTCTCACTCTCTCGCTGACAATCTTCAATTCTGTCGCACGCATCCGACACAAAAACCTTGTTGGTCCCTCTCCCTTTCTCTCTCTGTGTGTGTGTGTGTGTGGGGGGGGGGGTCTTTCTAGTCCGCATTCATATATACACCATCTATAGGTCTCTCTCGCACACTATGTATGATACTCTAGCTAGTCCAAGCTAGATATCTTGAGTGCACTCATCGTACGCACACAAATTCCTTGTCTCTTTGCCCGTAACTCTCTCACGCACCACTATGTAGTCTCGGAGCTCTTCCCCCCTCTCTCAAACTCTCCATCCACCTGGGTCACACATACACATACATATCTCACTCGCACTCGATAGGCCCATCTAAAACTCTATCTCTCTCCATCGTTCTCTCTCCATCTCACACGCACACACACACACAATCTCATGCCCAGCTAGCCAAGTATGATGGTCTCTCACTCAATTGTAGGCACACGCAATCCCCCGTATATGTATATGACTAGCTAATCTTAGTCTCCATCACAAACATTTGCATGGTCTATCTCGATTTCTCCCGGGGCATCTTTCTATCGCACACACACTCCCTCGATCTCCCACCCATATAGTCCACTCACGATCTCGAGGGGATCTCTCTATCACAAATACACCCTCTCTCCCTCCCCATGCGTCCATGCCATCCATGTGTCCCTCTCGACCTTTTTTCCTTGTTGGCCAGACCTCTATTGGACATGTGCTACAGGGGTGTCTCTCTCCCTTGCAAACAATCACACACTAGCTATCTTCGTGTATCTCCTCGCCTCGCTTTTCCATCTCGGAGATGCATGCGTGATATGTTCGCATAAGAAACGAAAAAACACACACTCTCTCTAATTTATCATTTGTTGTCACTTTCTCTTTCACACACATACTCTTTTTGCACACTTACTCATTCTCCTTCACACGCACTTGATCTGTTTTGATTGAGGCACTCACCTCCGTCCATAGCACATAGATTTATTGAAAAGTCAAACATCACAAAGTTTGACCATGTACGTGGAGAAAAAGAATTACATCTAGTACGGCAAACATATACCATTAGATTCACCATGAGATGTAGTTTTGTATGATGTATCTTTGGTATTGTAGATATAAATAACATTTGCGTAAACCTGATCAAAGTTTCCAAAGTTTGACTTCTAAAAATTTTACATGCACTGCATTATCGAGGGGATGGAATATCTCTTTCCCCCTCTCAGCTATCTGATGCACCACTCAGCCTTATCGGGGCTCCTCAATCTCTCTCAAACTTTATTGGTCAGTTTGGTTCGTGACCTGACCCTCATGCCTTGATGGTCGGTACTTCCTGGTGTGGACGTGAGATGTAGAATATTTTTGCCTAGCCAGGCTTGTGTGGTGCTGAAGCGTTTGGTTCATACCTGGGCCAGGCAAAGCATCAACGTCCCATCAATCAATCAATGCATCAATTATTTAATGCTAATATCCATCCATGTTGTTGTTAGCCTCGTGGACGCATGACCAGGCACGGCCAGGCGTTCGAAATCGGTTGCTTGGGCCAGGCTATTTGCAGTGTCTGGAGTTCAGCCAGGCTAATTAAAGTGTAAGAGGGAACCCAGCCCAGGCGGGCTTTCTTTTTCACAGGGTAGCAACCAAAAAAGCGTGCATGAAATCCAGCCACAACCCCAGGCCACGCAAAAGATGCTCACGACGCAAGCCAAACGGGCCTTATATCTCCCTGGTTCACACATACACATGTCTCGCTCGCGCTATACATATAGACCCATCCAACACTCTCCGCCCTTGTTCTCTCTCCATGTGACACGCACCCCCCTAAGTACCATAATCCCTCACTCCATCATAGGCTCTGTTTGGATCCATGGGTTAGAGTTAGTTTGGGTTAGTTTGGAGTCAACTAACCCAAAAAGATCCAAATAGGAGGGTTAGTTTAGGTTAGATGCATCTAACCCATCCAAAAAAACTAACCCATCCAAGAGGTGCTTATTTGGGTTAGTTCTTCTTGGGGCCACTAATAAAAACTTTTTTCTCTTGCTCTCCCCGCAGCAGATCCCTCCCCACTTCCTCGAAGCTTCTCGTCCTCTACCTCCCTCCCTCTCGCACCGCCCGTGAAGGTGCCTCGCTGTATCCGCGCTCCATCTAACCCTGCCATCCAAACACCTCTTACTTAGAGTTAGTTCAGGGTTAGAATCTAACTCTAACCTCTAACTGAGTTAGAGTATCCAAACAGGGCCATAGGCGCAAGCACTCCCCCCCCCTCCTAAGTATGATTATCTCTTACTAGCCATCAGGAACACATGTATTGTCTCCTTCCATCCATACATCTATCTCGATATCTCTCGGGGCATCTTCTATCGCGCACACACCTTGTCACTCGATCTCCCACCCATGTAGTCCCATCACGATCTCCAGGGGATCTCTCTATGATAAACATACACTCTCTCCTCCCCATGTCTGCATTTTCTCCGTACATCTCTCTCGACCTCTCTTCCTTGTTTGTCAGACCCCTCTTGGCCACGTGCTAGGGGTCTTCCTCTTTCGGTTCCAACCAACCACACACTATCTCCTCACCTTGCCTCCATTGTCGAAGATGCATGTGTGATATGTTTGCATAAGACACGCACGCTTTTTCACCACTTTTATCGTGTGTTGTCCATGTCTCTTTCACACATGCACACACACTTGTTTTCACTCTCCCTTTCTCTCTCTCTCTCTCTCTCTCTCTCCCTCTCTCTCTCTCTCTCTCATCAGGGACTCTGTCACGTCCATAAGCATATGGATGTTTTGAAAAGTCAAACCTCAGAAAAGTTTGACTAGGTATATGTGGAGAAAAACATTTACATCTGGAATGATCATTAGATTCATCACAACATGTACTTACTTCATACTATCATTTATCTTTGGTATTGCCGATATAAGTAATTTCTTTATAAACTTGGTCAAAGTTTCAAAAGTTTGACTTTAAAAAATGTTGTAACTACATTATCGAACGAAGGGAGTAGCTCTTTCTCTCTCTCTCTGCTATCTCTCACGGGCCTCCCCTCTCACTCGAACTCTCTATACCGACGGATTATACGCTCACTGTGTCAGCGTATAGCTCTGTATATTGTTTAGTTGACCGGTCAACCAATCCACATGCTGTGTTGTCAGCTCGTGTTCTGTATCTTGGTGTGCTGGCCCATGTGGCAGTGGGTGAAAATAAGTAAACTAGAGGCCCATCTGACATGCGGTGAAGGAAACAAAGTTGAAACCACTCGGGGTAGCACCCCGCACGCTAGTAAATTGAGGGTGCACTGAGGACAAACTTCTTGCGCGTGAAGGACGCACTCGTGCACAATTCACCTCTGCGCGGCAGCATGCACAGAAGGACGCACTCACGCACACCCAGCACACAACACACACTAGCACACGTGTACACCGGTGTCGCCGCTGGATGAGATGGACGGTGAGGCAGCCAACAAGCGGAGGCCGCTCGAGCCAAAACCGCATCCAGCGAGCCTGGACTTCATCAGCAGCCTCCCCGACGACATGCTGCTCGTCATCATCGGCCTCCTCCCCACCAAATCTGCCGTGCGGACCGCCCTGCTCTCCCGGCGGTGGCGCCCCCTCTGGCGCTGCGTCCCCCTCAACCTCACCGTCGACAGCTGCCTCTGCGACGGGGATTGCAAACGCATGGCCGCAGTCTCCAAGATCCTTTCATCGCACCCTGGGCCAGCCAGACGCCTTGACATCCGCATGTTCAGTACCAACTGCAAGGTCCAACCCAAGTTCGACGAGTGGTTCTTATCCCCTCTCTAGATCAGCTCGAGGAGCTTAGCTTTGAAGCTGGATGATGTCGCTCTCTGCCGCCGTCCACGCTCCGCCTCACGCCAACGCTGCGCCGCGCCAGCTTCAGCTCCTGCTATCTTCCCCAGATTAATGCCGCGCCCACCCTTCTTCTCCCTCAACTCAAGCAGCTCGACCTCTTCGACGTTGTCATCTCGAAGAAGGCTATGGAGCACCTGCTCCGCAGCTGTACTGCGCTCGAGTACCTTCATCTTGAGCAGATCCACGGGTTCATTAGCCTCCACATCGCCTCGACGAATCTCTGATGGATTTATGTGTCTTGCTGGCCCCGCAACAAGACATCAATTGGGAAGAGATCACTCCAGCTGTTCCACATTATGGTCATTGAGAATGCACCTTTCCTTGAGAGATTGCTTGTATCGGATCTAGAAGGTCCAACAAAAATCAGGGTCATTGACACGCCGAAATTGACAGCGTTGGTGTACTCGTCTGCCAAATTCTCCGAACTCTTTATTGGATCCGTAATCGTTCAGGTACAACACTCATCTTCTTCTCTGTCTTCTTGAAATTTACATTTTTAAATTTCTTCTTGATGTATTTACGACCGTCTTCCAGAAAATGATTCTCACAAGCTTGACCCAGTCCATGTGCACAGTGAAGATCTTAGCACTAAAATCTATCGGCCCCAATCTGGATCAAGTTGTTGGATTCCTTACATGCTTTCCATGCACGGAGAAGCTACTCATCGAGGTGAAACTTCTTTCCTATTAGTAAACGGTAATCACAACGGAGCTCAATTTTTTCGTAATTTTCCCAAATTACGATGACAAGTGTAGTGTTCAAAACTACATCTACGCACTGCACTGAAAGAAATGTTTTTAGTATTTTTTCTCATGTGATCACCTGCATCATTTTTATGCTGTACTACTATAGTAGCCTAGGCTAGTCATACTGGAAAGTAACTTAGACTACTCCAGTACCTCTATGGTTACCCTAAGGGCAAGTAGTACCTTCGTCCTGGTTTACTCTTCCAATTTTGTAGTATCAAACTTTGACCATAGATTTAACTGATAAAATGTTAATGCATGTCACTAAGAACTATATCATTGGACTCGTATTTGAACATAATTTCAAATGGTGTAATTTTTAGTGACATGCATTGGCATTTTCTTAGGCAAATCTACGATCAAAATTTTATACTAAATACGAGGTAGTATTCCCTCCATCCCAAAATTCTTGTCTTACATTTGTTTAGATACGGATGTATCTAACACTAAAATGTAACTAGATACTTCCGTATTTATACAAATTTAAGACAAGAATTTTGGGACGGAGGGAGTACAAAAGTGGGCCATGTAGGCCAAAACATGTGCCAAATTCACTTGTGATGCATTTGGCATCGATGCCCCTCCATTTCTCACCTGGTGCCCCAATCCGGAGCACCTACTTTGCTCCGGTGCCAAATTAACTCACACAATGAAAAAACACTGCGTGGGAGAGAGAGAGGACTGAGGCAAAAAAACACTTGTTTGGGAGAGTGAGAGGCTGGTGTAGTTGGTTTGATTGATTTGTTTATACATGTGGGTCTGTGTGCACAGCGGTGCCAACTCACTCACATCGCGAGAGCGGTGCCAAAATCTTTTGATTGACATCGATGCGTATTATGTGGCATACTTTTGCGAAATATGGCATCGGCCACATAGTGGAAGGCAACAAATGCCCAAGCTCTTCACGTGCTCCTAGTTAAATGAGAGGAAACAAAAACAGAGAGAGAGAGGGAGAGAGAGAGAGTAAAAAAATATCACTAGCCAGCCAACCCTATCGTATGAGCGAATGATATTGGTACCTCTTGATCACACGGCAATCTTATGCAGCCAGCTGCTCTAGTATGTTCTCTTCTTTTGCAGATAAAAAAAGACCCGAAACTGAAAAATGTGTTGCACTATAACAATCTCATCGAATGCCTTGATCTCCATCTTACAGAAATTGATTTGATCGACTACCGTGGCAGCACATCTGAAATTAAATTGGCCAGGTTCTTTGTTCTGGAGGCAAGTGTGCTCAAGGTAATGAGGTTTGGCGTTCTCTGGCGCAACAATGAATGGCGTGCTGATCACCGCAAGCGTCTAAGCCTAAATGATAAATTCTCCGCAGAAGCTGAATTTGTTTTTGAAACATCAAGTGGCCAGAGACTCGAAAACTTATTTGCCCATTAGTGACTTGTCAGGGTGGTGGATTTTAGTTTGTACGATAATGCTGCATCCACGTAAAGTAACGAAAGTTCTTACGTGAACTTCCTAGTAATTCCCTCTTCCTAGGTGCAGCATTACTCCTAACATTTGTAATATCAGTTTGAAACTTGTAATATTGCCGTGTCCTATTCCTGCGTTTTCAAAATCCTGTGAATCAAACAGGTCATGAGTTGGTGATGATGTTGTGCCTCCCATCTTTCACCAGTAGCCGTCGGATCTAGATCTGACGCATACAAACCAAGCTTCTCCATTTTTGCAAAAAGATGTCCGCACTTGTTCCCTATTTACAAACAACTCCTTGTCTCTCACAATCAGCCTTATCTCCTCCCCACCACATCTAGAAGGTCATGGAAAAATCTGGCGCGATGGCCGCTGCCGGAGCAGTCCACCCCCAATCTTGGTGTTCCGTGCAATGCACGGGCATCTACGCACGAGAAATTATGTCGAACAAGGCTAGTTGTAACCAGGCTAGCTCTACAGCCATGATGATAGTGACTGCAGACGGTGAGGCTGACTATGGTATGCCGAACACGGCGCCTATACTCAGGTGTCATCTCCGGCGCAGGGTCTTGTCACTTCACTGTGAGGAGCAACACGTAATAATTTGACCAACGGGTAGTACAGTGCTAGTACTCCTAGGAGTACTACATTGGTAGTACTACTACTAGTACTAGTAGCAACACCGTCTGGATTTAGGAGTACTACCACGTCCATCTGGATTTTAATATTTGACTAGCAATATCTAGTAATGCATGTCACAAAAAATGTACTACTCCCTCTGTAAATAAATACATGGTGGTTTATTCCTATCGGCGAGAGAACTTAATGTTTTCTTTCTAACTAGAGTCTTAATAGGATTACATGCAATGATGCAATGAACTAAACACTGTGTGTCATGTTTGGTAGTCTCAAGTCACTGAAAGCATGCACGGCCCACATCTCTCATTGGTTGATATGTCACGAAATAAGAAACAAGGAGGGAGTTAATGCACCGTGCCTATGTGTTTTGGGATTATTTGGTTTCCGTAATGTGACTTACACAATATTTTTGTTTACATGCATTAACATTTTATTAGTTAAATGAAAGGTCAAAACTTGGTGCAAAATGCAAAGTGGAGCAATAAACCAGTAAACATCAAACTTCTCTCGTTTGGCCCCAACTAGAGGTCCGGTGAGATGACTATACTGCACCGGCATGGAGGGGGGCGCAACTTCATTGACTTACGGCAACTGCCTTTGGGTGAATGACACATGGGCCCAGGGGGTGGCTGGCCCACCTATCATACAGCCAAAGGCGGGTGCAGTAGAGGGCCGGGGAGTAGTATGAAATCCTACGCACCTACGCAGGCTAACCAAGGGCAAGAGTGATCACTCGAATCGCAAGATCAGTTGACTACTAGAAGCTAAGCTAGACCCGTGGAGGCGATGAGCTCGAGCATCAGCCGGCTGTGCCAGATGGTCCATGACGCCGGCCTACGGCCCGGCAACGAGGAACGTCTCCAGGTAGTATTGCTTGAGGCCGGCAGGGCGAGGGGCCGCTTGGACGACAGCTTCATCTCCTTGTTCGACGAGGTCCTCACCGGTTTCCTAGACAAGTTCACCGTCGTCAAGAAGCTCGCGGACGACTTTGACGTAAGCCTTCAGCCGACGTGCCCAGGCTCTTTGATGCCCGCCACCCTCAAGGGCCACTATGGTGACAACCTCTTCGACGCACTAGTGGCCCTGCGACTGCCCGCCGTCGCGCCGAAGAATGTCCACCTTGAGGTCGCGCTCGCCGCGCAGCGCCTGGCGAAGCAAGACACCATGGATATAATCACCCACGTCTACGCGCATGCAAGAGGAGGACGATAGGACGCTGGCCTTCTTGGACCGCAGGGCATCCTTGAACGCACTATTCAGAAGCACGTTGAGCTCGCCGCCAACGCTGCTGCTCCTCACATGTCGGTTGGTGACCCGACGCACTAGGGCGTGAGGATGTCGTTGATGGATCCGTATGTATTTTTATCTTTCCGTCAAATCCATGTAGTAGTATATGATACTACAGTAATTATCTTACCTTTTGCATCAACTTCATAATTTTCGTACGTACTCCATGCATGAACGGCACCAGAACCAAACTTCTCATTACTCTAGGCAAAATCGTTACTTTCTATCTATCGATCGCGCCATGGAGCAGAACCAAATTTTACAAGTTACGAGTTCAAAAGGAAAAGCATGTTGTGTTCGCGTCGCACCCCCACACGGTTGGTCCGGCACGCCGCTCAAGCGGGAATGCGTGCGGTGTTGCAGTTTCACTTACAAGTGGGACCGTAGTTGAGCAAACCGACTATCGGCAAACCCCCACCCCGCCCACCGCGCGATGGCTGAGAAAACAGGAGGGAGAAGAGATGGATGTAGCACGGACTCCAAGAAAATTGGTGTCAGATGGGACTCGTGTGGGTGGCGTGTGCCGTAGTGCTAGACGTGAATGCTAGTTATGGCCCATGCCACCCCACTATATCGAGCCTATATCGAGGTACAGTATGTAGAACAACTTTCCTGCAGTCCGTGCTCAGCACTCCTCTATCTCTCTTCTCAGCCAGCCAGTGGACGCGCAGATCCCATCGTCTGTTTGCTCACATGCGGTCCCACATGTCAGTGAAAATGCAAGCGGACCCACTGAACCTGCACATCTTTCACCTCGACATGCTGGTGATGAAAAACAAATCCAAGAAAGATCTTCGGTGGCCGCTTTTGGAGTTACTCAAGAGTAGTAAGATTCTATTTACAATTTAACCCAAGATGCACATCTCGTGGCTTCAACTTATCAACTACCACTCTATTTTCATTCATGACACGACCTGGATGCTGGATGTCCCACGTGTCGGCAAAAGGAGAAAGAACCCGACCAAATCCCTGGTTGTGCTCTCGGATTAGACTAGTTGTGCTAACTTAAAAATTTTATTGTGTACTCCCTCCGTTCCAAAATACTTGACTTCCATTTGTCCAAAAATGGATGTGCCTATATACTGAAACATGTCTAGATACATATATATTTTGACAAATAGAAGGCATGTATTGTGCAATGGAGGGAGTAGAATGGATGCAAGTTTTTGTATTGGGAAGAAGAGTACATCCATATATTGATAGAGCGCAATTTAGTAGATGTTCTATCACTTTTAGCTAGCACAGAGGCTATATATGAGATTAGTGCACTTGTTGATACTCCTACTTGGTATGCGTGTTGCTGCTTAGACGCAGAGAAAAACGGACCGGAGGGAGTACTAGAATAGAGGCTAGACATGAGACTAGATGCGAGGAAGCAACATCTAATTCTTTACACTCGAAGAAGAAAGAAGCACGCAACATCGAGCCTCCGCAGATCAACAATGAATGCATCGAGAAGGCACTAATCCAACTTACAGGAGTAGTAAAATGTATTCTTGTGGTTCTTGTTTTCTTTGGTCTTGCTTTTCCAGTCAAAATTATCGTTGGAGTTCGTGCAAAACGGAGGTCTGTTTGGGGTCGTGCGTTGCAGTTGGCCTTACATGTGGGACCACAGTTAAGGAAACCGACTATCGGCAAACCCCCACCTCGCCCGCCGCGTGATGGCTGAGTTAGAGAAATGATGAGGTTGAAGAGATTTCTCTAGCACAGACTCCAAGAAATATGGTTTCAGATGGAAGTCGTGCTGGTGGTGTGTGCCGTACTCCTGGACGTAAATGATTGTTCTGGCCCATGCCACCCTACTACTCCTACTAGTTAGTTCTATATAGTACTACTAGTATCGAGGATTCGAGGTGCTGGTTATGTAGTACAGTATGGCTACAGTAAAAACACCCGCACGACGCGCAAAGCATGTGAAGCTAGTACAAATAGTGTACTACTATTGTTGATTGGCCCCATCCGATAACCTGTTGCAATGCACGTACAATTATGTATTCGGAAAATATATTTTTGGTTCATCGCACCACTCACTCACAGAAGCAACTCGAAAGCCATTCATAAATTTAGTAAGTTTATCAGAGGCATATCATTTTAATACATACAAGAGGTCATCAACCCACATCGACAACGAGGATACATTACAAATACAAAAGTTTTCACCACACAACAAATAACAAGCAATGAAATGAACTTCAACTCAACCATTCCTCGGCGTTGGAAACGCTTGCTTTGAACCACAAGTGATTCTCTGGGATGGGCCATCCATTGTCTATCTGGAGACCAACGCAGGACTGATCATCCAGGCTGAAGCGGCCTACTATATTAGTACCAGGGTAGGGAACCACCCAAATGTCCGAGGTACAGACACATTTGCTTCTCATAAATGGTAGTAACGTTGTGACAAGAGCAGTTGGGTCGCCTTTCACCATCATTGGATAGTTTTGTCCAAGGAAGAGCGAGTTTTCTCCAAGACTATCAATTCTGTACCAGGGAGAAGGAGTTGGCGCTAGCACACTAGTATCCATCCCGAATACCATGCAACGGGTGTTGGAATAGGTCCGGAGAGTGCGACCATGGGAGACTACACCTACTTCCTTAGCAGTAACATCATCAGTGGGCTGTATACACACGAGAAGAGGTGATCCATCAGAATTAGTTGCCTGGCACCAAATAGTATATGGGCGCTGCTCGTCCTCATGCTCGTGATCATCACCATCATCATCTCCCCCTTGGTTATAAAAATCTTCAAGTATAGGTGGTGGAATGTTCACAGGACCTTGGAAACACAAGAAGAAGGTTAATTAGTAAGGCTGGCCATAGTGGGGGTAACATAAGTAGTATCATGCACTTGGGACTCGCAAACATGCTTATGTGGCAGGCAATTAAGGAAGAGAGAGATGGTTATAGTAACATAGGTAGATACCGTAACATAATAAATGTGATGCTACTATGTGTCATGCATGGCAATAAATGAGACCACAGATACTATGCACTATAGAGGTAGTAACATAAACTACTCCCTCCGTCTAGGTGTGTTAGTCATCTTGCGAAAATCAAATAATTCCAAAACACTTAGGCGCGGTGCATTAAATTCTACATCATTTCTTGTTTCTTGACATATCAACCAATAAGAGATGTGGGGTGTGCATGCTTTTAATGACTTGAGACTACCAAACACGACATGCAGTGGTTAGTTCATTGCATGCAATGCTATTAATTAGCAAATGAATATTATGTTCTCTCGTTTTCCCTTCCTCCTTGGTCACGGTGCACAACCTAAGATGACTTAGTCACCTAGACGGAGGGAGTAGTAACATATGCATGTTACTAGTCTAAGTTACTCCCCACTATCACCAGCCTTGCTACCCGCATGCATGTTGATGAAACAATTATAATTACGGTGGAAGACAAACGTACCGAAACAACGAGGATGCCATGCAAAAATAGTGCCACGAGTGGTGGCAGCAAACACAAGGCCCTCGTATTGAATTGCATCACAGTACTCATCCGTGTACAGAAACTGATTTTTGAGCAATATCCATCCAGTCAAACCACTAACAACGGCAACAAGCTTGTCGAAGATAGCAACAACATCATAGTTGTTGTAATTCCAAGAGCGGTTGGGGAATTGAGAAATTTCTATCTTCCGTAGAAGACAATCACCATGATTGTATTTGAACGTGCGTACTATACCGGTGTGCTCAACCTCTGGGCAGTCTGATGAGATTTTTGGAAGTGGAACCCGGTCATGAGTGTACACATTCACAAGTTCCCACTCGCAGTTGGGCCCAATGTAAACAACCCAATCTCCATTTGCGCCTGCCCAAGCCTTGCCCTCAAGCGATGGCATCTTAACATCATACGTATCATTATCAAGCGGCATCAACTTGCACAGGGCGAGGCCTCCATCGTGACGGCACCAGTCATCAGGGTCATGGCGAAGAAGATAGGGGATATCAAACCGCTCCTTGACTCTTGGGTTCCTTGTAATGATGTTATTAGTTGAGTCGAGAATGGGCTTGAATGATCCTGCCATGCTAGCCGAGGTGATGACGTCGTACCGATCAATGAGTTCCTCCACCATGTCATCTTTCAGATCAGGGCAAGAATAACGGGGTCATTTCCGTCCAGTTCCATCCATGCAGAAGACGATCGAACAATGGTAGAAGAAAGGGTGAAGGGCTAAAGGAAAATGGAGGAGGGAGAGGAAGAGCGTGCGACAATAGTTCCAAATCAAGAGGGAAAGGTGAAGAGTCGGTGGACGGTTGCCAGTTTGCCACGGTTCACGAAGGGGCGCCCCAGCCTACACGTCGGTTCGGAAATACTCCTACTACTCGCCATCGTCTCACTGATATGTGGAACGGGACCACATGTCAACGAGACATGGTGTGTAATTTCTCGTGAAAAATGCGATCTGGCCGCGTTGGCCCGAGGTGCCGCATTAGTTATCGGCCTTTATTTTTTTAATGGTGCGCCGTTCAGTTTTGAAGCACAACTAACTTGTACTGTACGTAGAGAAAATATAAATTACTCTACCACTACTCCACCTCCAGTACTAGTAGTATAAAGAAGATATATAGGCTAGAGCTTCAGCGCTTTCTTGCCAAGGGCTTCCCACTTGCTTCTCACACTACCACCCTCTCTCCAGATCTAAAAAAGACGGCCCCTCTCTCCCTCCTCACCGGTGGTCACAGATCCGCCGGGGAAGAAAAGGACGTGCAGCGTTGACGCACTCGTCATCGGCGAGCGAGGTCACGCACTGACGACAAGGTCGTCCTCTCAGACCTAGCGCCCGCGCGGGATCGCTGCCGTACTGTGTGCGGAGGACGACGACCACAAGCGAAGCCACTTCCCGCCGACCCTCAGGTATGCTATCTCTTTTCGAACCATACCCTTGTTCTATTGCCCCATCTGGCACGTCGTTGCATGTGGATCTTTTTCCACTCCACCATCTTCCCAATTTGCTATCCTCTGCTCTGCTGGCCACGCAGACAAAAACCATAATTTGCATTATTAAAGGAAACCCTACTTCATGCAGACTAATGCATGTCTGGGTTGAATAAGTAAAGGAAGGGAGACTGTCGAACCCGCATCTAGGTTGAAAAGGGGAAAATCAGTAGCTAAGGAACGAGTCTCGTGTCTCTTGGTTGAAGAAGGGTAGAAAGGCATGACAACGCAATAGAGAATGACCAGGTCGATCGGTTTGTTGTCCTCACATAGGAAAAAGGTGGATAAAGAGAACAAAAATGGGACGTAATCAACATATGCTGCCTGGATATTTGTTTCTCTAGGCAACCATACCTCCCTCACCACTCTGCGTCCGTGGAGGTACATCGTACTGGTGCGCCCACTGTCCAAATGGGCCTCCCATGCTCTTATTGCCAATTTTTTTGCTGTTAGTGTAACGCCAGCAGTCAAGTCAAGCAATGCTACTGCTAAAGTGAAGCCACATTTAACTAGTGCCACTCTCAGTCTAATGCCACCGATAAATTTAAGCAATGCCATTTAATGTCACTGGATTATTTTAGGGTTAGCTGTTGATTGTGGATGTATTAAAGATTTTTCAGTTAAGGCATTATAATGTTGTTGCACAGCCAATATACCAACGATGAAACTTGTTACTACCTTCAGATTTTTGCACTGTTAATGCTTATAGATTACATACCTCACTTTCATGAGATAAGTTATTTTTTTTGTACAGTGTCACCAAAATGCCAAGGCGCTGATGTCATCTTATTTTGGTTAAACTAGACAAACAATTATGAAGAGAAGAGGAAAGGTCAAGAGTGGACACTTCCTCCTCCGGCTGTTCTCTTGATTCGTTCGATCAAGTTTTATGTTTGATCGATTATCAAGATTGGGATAGCAATTTTTAAGGCCCCCCCGAGTTCGAAATGATATTTACCTTGGAGGTACATGGTTTGCAATTTTTTTTATACTGTCATTAGTTAATAATGCTAGTTACCTTCAGACTTTTGTATTTGGTTTAATGCTCATGCACAACTAGTATACCAATGCTGAAACTTGTTACCTTTACATTTTGTATTGTTAATTCTTATAGAAACCTTCCAGTGCTAGAGTTTATTGAAATTTGTTCAGTAAAACCATTGTACTGTACCCTGTAATAAACTAACTACTCTACTGTTGCACTAGCCACTGGATTAAGTGTATATTTGTAGTATTCAAATGGTGTTGCATTAGTGTATGGACATAAATAAAGTGTGGCAAGATTTCCCAGATATGTGCTCAAGAAAACTACTACCTATTTTTATAAATACTAGATGTTTGGGTACTTTAAATTGAACCGCGAAAACGTCTTATATTAAGGAATAGAGGGTGTAGAGTTCACTCAAATTATCCCGGTAAAGCTAGTCACACCTTTGTTAAAATTAATGTTCATTATGTTATCGGAGGTGGTATGTATGTTTGTCTCTAATGCCTGTCTACTACATACCCAACATCATGATGTAATGTTAAGTCATTTCCTTTTGTACAGTGTAACTAAATTGTCAAGGCGGTGATGGCATTTTATTTTAGTAGAACTGCACAAAATTTGCTTAAAAGAAGAGGAAAGGTCAGGAATGGCTCAGTTTTTCAGAAAAAACTATGTATGCCTTCCTGACATCAGCCGCTGTTGCTTTATTTATTCCTTCAAACAGGTGGTTTGAAATAGTCTTGCTACCTTTTCCCATTAAGAAATTGGAATGCTTATATTTGTGAGTCTATGCTTCAACTAGTGCCACTTTTATAGTAATCACACTTTCAATATCTATGCAAACAGGGATGCTCGATTTTAGTGGAGGTGCACAAAAAGTCCAACTGGTTCAACATTAGGAGCATGTTTTTTTCCAAACCTTTATATCCAATTGGTGGCACTATGAGCTGTTCATTACGAAGGTACATGGTTTGCTACTATCTTGCTACTCTTTTTGTACTGTCATTAGATAGTAATACTAGTGGTTTGCATGTGAATTTATTGGCAGGGTGGACCTACATTGGAGGTACAGGACAAGATTCAATGATTGGATGCTCAATTTCAGTTGTATCGATTTCACCTCTTCCATCACTGCGAACATGGTGTGGTATATGTTTACTAGCTGCTTGATATTTGTGCAGACAGAGATGTCTACCCGTTGCTATTTGGCAAACAAACAAAGTGTCCGCAATTTTGGTTGAACTGTACAAGAGAATAGTATAGTCACTGCATGCAGTGCCATTTGAAAATGGACACAAAGATTGGATAGTCACTTCATGGACTGCAAAAAAGTAGTACTATACTATTTACTGGCCAACAGTTGGTGCTTCATTACTTTGGTCTGATTATACAATGGGCATCATTTTCCCTAAGTTAAAGTTTGTATTCCAAAAATAGTCTCGTGGTGTGATCGAGAGAAGACCAAATCATATTGCAGTGGATGTTCCTCCATCATGTGTGGTTCGTTCTCATGGTTCCAGCTGTTGGTGAAACCACTTACATTTGCAAGAGGAATTGTAGACTTCACAAACAAATTTGTCTTTCAGTCTGTACTGAATGTTGGCCAAGAGAAGCATCCATGTTAGTAGGAAGAACATATGTTTTTTCTTGATCTTTGCTTTTGGAGCTACATATTTGTATATGATCTGTGAATCATTGAGATGCATTAACATGTTGATCTTATGTATGGGAATCGTACTAGTTAGTTTTAGTTGCGACGCAAGATCCGAATTGGCTGATCTTTGCTTTTGGAGCTACATATTTGTATATGATCTATGAATCATTGAGATGCATTAACAATTACTTATTTCTGTTCGCTCAGTGTTTACAAGTTACTGATCGATCACTAGCTAGCCTACAAATGCGCACCTGGCAGTTTTATTTGCGATGCAAGATGCGAAGTGGCAGTTTTTTGAATAACAATGCCTACCTCTGAAGAAACTGACAAGCTACACTATCGATCCTACATGGATAAAAATGCCTACCTCTGAAGAAACTGACAAGCTACACTATCGATCCTACACGGATAAATAGCGTATCACACACGTACTACCTCCTTTCCGGTTTGCAGGGCTCAATTCAAGAAACGACCTACTCGATCCTACACGAATAAATAGCGGATCACGCACGTACTAGTACCTCCTTTCCGGTTTGCAGGGCTTAATTCAAACCTCTCACCAACCAAGGTACTCCCTCCGTCCGGGTTTATTAGTACCGTGAGAAAAGCAGCAAGACCAAGGGATGGCAATAATTAACGGCATGCAGAAGTTTAAGCCTAATTAATTCCAGCGCTTTAAGTGGCTGCATGCGTGCCCTCGGCTGCGACTTGTTGCATGCTGCTTCGCGTACTGCCTGCGAGCAATTCTGAGTGCCTGCATGCAGCCGGCCGTAATTAAGGCAGCTAACTGATGCGAAAAAAGATACGCTTTAATTGTTGCGGGCTTTTTAAATCCGTGAAATCATTATTGACAAGGAGGGAGATGATTCGAGTGCACTCGTTTGACCGCCATGCCGGCGTGTGAACCAGACGGGACGGGACAACACAGTCATAATTTCAGTTTCCCTAGTTTTCCACGGCAAGCTGGCGCGCTAAGACATTATGCATTGAATTCCGATGACCGTCGCGCTACCTTCCCCCTATAAGTATTGTTTCCCAACATTCTCCAGTGCCACTGTGACCCAACTCGCCATATCCTCATAAGCCCCCACCAGCCCGACGTCGCTCGCCATGCCCCTGCCCGTCCGCGGTAGGCGACGCCGGAGGCGGTCACTGCCGGAACTAGTGTTCGGTTTTTCACCGAAAGGCAGACGGAGGGAGGAGGCATTCTATCTGTCTTTAGATGACAATGTACAGATCGAGGAGTTGTTGGAGCGCGACCGCATGGCAGAGGAGCAGGAGTTGTTGGAGCGCGACCGCCTGGCGGAGGAGCAGCGTAATGCCGATTTGCGCCGCCAGTGGGACATGGAGCAGTAGCGCACCGACGCTCTGAGTCGCGAGTAGAGTGCCCGCAACTGGGCCGACTACGTGGAGGTCGGCGCTCGGCAAATAGCCCTGGAGGCTGTCGGGCACGCACGCGTTCGCGACGCTGATTTTTACTACCAACTCATCAAGTGGGTTTCCCGCTTGGAAGCCGAAGCTTCGGTGGACCACGCCGGCATGGAAAGGGCCAACACGCGCGAGAAACGCGCCCTATCGCACCTCTGGCAAGTCCGAGGCGAGGCGCAGGACGCCGGTGCCGGCATTTAGCGTGTACCGCCGACATCGTCTAGTTAGCTAAGAGTAAGTTAGTACTTGTCTATTGGGAGTAGATAGTTAACTTCGCTATGATGGTTGTCAACCTGGAAGTTCAGTACTCTATATGTGGATCAGACCTGTTACTTTGCTCTGAATGTTGAACTTTCCGTTTGAACGTATGGAATGGGCTGTTATTTTTTTAAATGGGTTGTATTTGTCCTCCACGGGTTTAGAGGCTGACTTGTGGGCCTAGCAAGTTGACGCGTACACAATCAGGAGATGATTGTACGTGGAGAGGATGACATCAGGGACCCGCCAAGGTCATGGCAGTACGCAAGCAAGTGCCTCCTTATTTCAAGCCAATAAAAAAATGGCTCCTCCTAGTGGATTTCTGACATCTGGGTCCCATGCCATTGTCAATGTAGTCAATAATCGAGAGAATTGCACAACGAGTGGCTGACACCAAGGACCCAGCAGCTCGCCCAGTTATTTTTTTTGGGTTAATTTGATAAATGCCTCCGAGAAATGCCACTTCAATTTCCAAACTTTGAAAAATGCCATTTCATGCCATTTCTAGTGGCATTTTTTGAAGTCTGGAGTGGCGTTTTTCAAAGTTTGGAAACTGAAGTGGCGTTTTTCAAAGTTTGCAAAAATTGTAGTGGCATTTTTCAAAGTTTGGAAATTGCAATGACATTTTTATGAATCGCCATAATTGGAGTGGCATTTATCTAATATGTTTTTGAGACGGAAGCAGGGTGTCAACTGGGCTGTGCGGGACACTCTGGCCTGTCTAGACAGCCTTTTCTTTTATGTTTACCACAGACCAGCCCAGAAGTTTTTTTTCTTTTTGAAAATGGATAGCCCAGTTTTTTTGTGATTTGTCAAGTAAGTCACTTTATAAGGCCTGTTGGGCTAGACGAGGAGAGATTCATTCGGCTGGCCGAGAAAATGGCCTATCAGTAATGAGAAATGGGTTGTACATTTTTAAAACACATCAAACCGGCAATTAGTTTCAAATATCTTTTTTTCATTTCGAGATTTTAAATTGCATTTATTTTTATGCGTGGACAATTTATTGGATTTTATATTGATATACATTTATTTTTAAAATCAGTTTGAATGTGACTCGAAATTTCGGGATTAAAAACAGTTCAGACTGCACCGACATATGCAAAATTTCGTATAATTTTTTAACCGTGGCCACAATATGGGCTGTAATGCTAACAAAAAGAATATGGGCTCCAAAAAAACCGTAAGAATTAGCAAATGGGTTGTAAACTATTTGAAATAATGGCAGATGGGTTGTATGCTATTTCCACAGATTTGAGGCTTTCCGCAGATGGCCTGTATACTGTTGGATGTCCATCCAACGGCCGTCGTGCTTCTTCAATCCCTCCTCCCCGCGGCCGGCTGTGCTGCCGCGCAGGCCTCACCGCCCCATCGTACTCCCATCGCTGGCCTAGCTATCCCTCTACTCACCCTCAGTCCCACACATGCTGTTATTCTCCGGTGACGGCAGACGAACCAGTAAACCCTCATACTCCTCCGCGTGGGAAATAACTGCCGAGTATGCCCTGGCTCCGTGTCGTTCCCTCCCTAGGCCTCGCCGTCGTCCACTACCCTGGTGCTCTCGGCGCGGCCTGGTCAATGTGGTCAATGAATCACATCCATCGGAAGTGGACTGTACGTGGAGAGGCTGACAGCTGGGTCCACGGCCTCACGCAAGGAAATGCCTCCTTATTACGCGCAAAATAATGATTCCTCCACCTGACATCTGGGACCCACCGAAAGGGCCTCTGTATTTCGTGAAAAAAACATTACCGCCGCTGACAACTCGGACCCACCAGCTATATCTTCGCACGCAAGGAAGTGCCTCCTTATTACGCCCAAAAAAGAATACTCCCCCTGCTAGCTGGGACCTAGTATAGTGGGCCTACTAAGTTGACGAAGGGCTTTGTCAACTTAGTCAATATGCACGATTCTAGCTCGACTGACCGTACGATGTCCATCCAATGGCCGTAGTGCTTCTTCAACCTCTGGTCTTCTTGCTCCAGCCGCCCAAAGCAGTGCCTGTCGTGCCGCCTGCTCCTGCCTCCTGTGGCCGGCTGTGCTGCCGCGAAGGCCTCACCGCCCCCATACTACTCCCACCGCTGGCCAGGCCATCCCTCCACTCCACTCACCCACACCCCTGTTATTCTGCAGCGACGGCAGCACAGCCAAACCAGTGAACCCTTGTACTCCTCTCCGCGTGGGCATGCACTGCCACGTCTTCCCCGGCTCCGCATTGTCCCCTTCCTAGGCCTTGCCATCGTCAACTGCCGTGGTGCTCTCGGCGCGGCGTGATCAATATGGTCAACGACCGACTTCCATCGGAAGAATACGGTACGTGGAGAGGCTGACAGCTGGGTCCACGACAGCCGCAAGGAAGTGCCTCCTTATTACACGGAAAATAATTATTCCTCCACCTGACAGCAGGGACCCACCGGACGGGCCACCAGTATTTCGCGAAAAAAATGTTTGCCCCTGACTGCTAGGACCCACCCAACGGGACACCGTATTTCGCGAAAAAAACGTTCCCCCTGCTATCAGCTTGGACCCACCGGAAGTGCCTCCTTATTACACAAAAAAATGAATACCCCCAGCTAGCTGGGACCCACCTTGGTGGGAGGCTGACTTATGGGGCTACTAAGTTGATGGGGACGGAGGGCTTTGTCAACTTAGTCAATATAAACGATTCTAGCTCCAGTGACTGTACGATGTCCATCCAACGGCCGTAGTGCTTCTTCAACCTCTGGTCTTCTTGCTCCAGCCGCCCAAAGCAGCGCCGGTCGTGCCGCATGCTCCTACCTCCCGTGGCCCGATGTGCTGCAACGGAGGCCTCACCGCCCCCTACTATTCCCACCGCTGGCCAGGCCCTGCGGCGACGGCAGCCTCACGCTGCAGCCGAACCAGTGAACCCTCGTACTCCTCTCGGCGCGGGCTTCCACTGCCGCGTCTTCCCCGGCTCCCCGTCGTCCCCTTCCTAGGCCTCGCCGTCGTCCACCACCCTGGTGCTCTCGGTGCAGCGTGGTCAACGTGGTCAAGGAACGATTTCCATCGGACATGGACTGTATGTGGAGAGGCTACACCTTTGCACGCAAGGAAGTGCGTCCGGCCAAAAAAAATGATTCGCCCCTCTGACTGCTGGGACCCACCAGCTACATTTTCGCATGCAAGGAAGTGCCTGACAGTCGGGACCCACCTGGTCGAAGCGTACGTAGCGTTGTCATTCTGGTCGCGAATGTGTACATACATACTGGTCATTGTAGAGGCGCGCACGTGCCGTAGTAGAGGCGCGCATGTAGCATGTACACGTACGTACAGAGGCCAGGGTGCAAGAAAGAAAATACGGCCACGTATGTGTACATACGGGCGGGGTCTCGAACGCCTACTCGTGCATACATACATGGCTGGGTCGGAACAGAGAAACAACGTCATCGTTGTATTCATGGGGAGCCAACCGGCTGGGTCAGAACGGAATGCGTGGTCGTGTTCATCGGGAGGGCTTGGACGGAACAGGCGATGGAAACGAGGCCTGGCGTACCGCACAACGGAGGAAACGGCTTTGTGTTCGATCGGACACATTCGAAACGGGGTCCTATTGATTGGGAGGGGCCTGGCGTACCGCAAAACGGAGGAAACGGACCTCCTACAGTCGAAACGGTGGTCCTGTTGATCGGGAGGGGTGTGGCGTACCGCAAAACGGACGAAACGGACCTCCTACGGTGGAAACGGGGATCCTGTTCATCGGGAGGGGTGTGGCGTACCGCAAAATGGACAAAACAGACTTGTGTTGGAGCGCTA
>NC_041383.1:44738516-44758311 GCF_002162155.2 Triticum dicoccoides
TTCATCCCAGAGGCAGCATCGATCGGCTTCAGTTAGCAGAAGTAGCGAAGGAATCGCTCCATCGGGTTCAGTTAACAGCCATCAATCGATCGCTCGGGTTCAGTAACGCGTAGCCTGCAGTGCAATCGCTCGGGTTCAGTTAGAGCCCAACACCTCACTCGGGTTCAGTTAGAGCCAACGCCTTGCACACACGCGCGTACGTACGAGAGAAACGCGCATCGCTCTGCCCCCGACCTCCCACCATAACCGACAACTCCCCGAAATTTTTCTCCCTCTTGCTTCTACCATGGTTTTTTCCGTCATGGACGGCCCAAAGAATGTCATGCAGCTGCGTCTCCGGCCCGCCCAGGATGAAAAGCCCATTTTCTCTCATGATTTTTTGTCATAGAAGTAGGAGCCCACCACATCTATGATGATACCGGGTTTTGTCACAATTATCGTCATAGAAGTGTTATATGTATGACATAAAAAAATTTCGTTCGGCCCAAAATGTCACGGATGTGTCTTTTTTTTGTAGTGTGATGAGCCAAGCAATTGTTTCATACTTTAATAATCTCAAACTCTTTCAACTTTCACGCAATACATGAGCGTGAGCCATGGACATAGCACTATATGTGGAATAGAATGGTGGTTGTGGAGAAGACAAAAAGGAGAAGATAGTCTCACATCAACTAGGCGTATCAACGGACTATGGAGATGCCCATTAATAGATATCAGTGTGAGTGAGTAGGGATTGCCATGCAACGGATGCACTAGAGCTATAAATATATGAAAGCTCAACAAAAGAAAACTAGTGGGTGTGCATCCAACTTGCTTGCTCACGAAGACCTAGGGCACTTTTGAGGAAGCCCATCATTGGAATATACAAGCCAAGTTCTATAATGAAAAATTCCCACTAGTATATGAAAGTGACAACATATGATACTCTCTATCATGAAGATCATGGTGCTATTTTGAAGTACAAGTGTGGAAAAAGAGATAGTAGCATTGTCCCTTCTCTCTTTTTCTCTCATTTTATTTTTTTCTTCTTTTTTTCTTTTTTTCTTTTTTTTCTTTCTTTGGCCTTTTCCTTTTTTCTTTTCTTTTTGGCCTTTCTCTTTTTTTCTCCTTTTTTTTCTTTTTGTAAAGTCCGAAGTCTCTTCCCGACTTGTAGGGGAATCATAGCCTTCATCATCCTTTCCTCACGAGTACAATGCTCTAATAATGAAGATCATCACACTTTTATGGATTTACAACTCAAAGCTAGAACAAAATATGACTCTATATGAATGCCTCCGGCGGTGTACCGGGATATGCAATGAATCAAGAGCGACATGTATGAAAACTATGAAGGTGGCTTTGCCACAAATACGATGTCAACTACATGATCATGCAAAGAGCAATATGACAAAAGTAATGTGTGTCATATGAACGGAATGGTGGAAAGCTGCATGGCAATATATCTCGGAATGGCTAAGGAAATGCCATAATAGGTAGGTATGGTGGCTGTTTTGAGGAAGGAGTATGGTGGGTGTATGGTACCGGCAAAAATTGCACGGCACAAAAGAGGCTAGCAATGGTGGAAGGGTGAAAGGGTGCGTATAATCCATGGACTCAACATTAGTCAAAAGAACTCATATACTTGTTACAAAATTTAGAAGTCATCAAAAATCAAAGCACTACGCGCATGCTCCTAGGGGGATAGATTGGTAGGAAAAAACCATCGCTCGTCCCCAACTGCCACTCATAAGGAAGACAATCAATAAATAAAATTGTGCTCCAACTTCATGACAAAGCGGTTCACCTTACGTGCATGCTACGGGAATCACAAACTTCAACACAAGCATTCTTTAAAACCATAATCACCCAACTAGCATGACTTTAATATTACTACCTCCATATCTCAAAACAATTATCAAGTATCAAGTTGTTAATAGCATCCAATTCACTTCCTATGATAGTTTTTATTATACCCAACTTGGATGCTCATCATTCTAGGACCAACTTTGTGACAATAGCAAATACCATGCTGGTCTAAAAGACTCTCAAAATGATATAAGTGAAGCATGAGAGGCTAGCAATTTCTTCAAAATTAAGACACCACCGTCGTGCTCTAAAAGATATAAGTGAAGCACTAGAGCAAAAACTATCAAGCTCAAAAGATATAAGTGAAGCACATAGAGTATTCTAGCAAATTCTAACCAAATAGACTTCTACCAAAAGGTGCGTACAGCAAGGATGATTAAGGTAAACTAACAAGCAAAGACTAATATAATACACGACGCTCCAAGAAAAACACATATCATGTGGCGAATAAAAATATAGCTCCAAGTAAAGTTACCAATGAACAAAGACAAAAGAGGGGATGCCTTCCAGGGGCATCCCCAAGCTTAGGCTTTTGGCTACTCTTGAATATCTTGGGGTTCCATGGGCATCCCCGAGCTTAGGCTCTTGCCACCCTTTATTCCATAGTCCATAAAGGCTTTACCCAAAACTTGAAAACTTCACAACACAAAACTCAACAGGAAATCTTATAAGCTCCGTTAGTGAAAGAAAACAAAACCACCACATAAGGTACTGCAATGAACTCATTCTTTATTTATTTTGGTGTTAAACCTACTGTATTCCAACTTCCTTATGGTTTATAAACTAATTTATTAGCCATAGATGCTTTGAAATAAGCAAACAACACACGAAAAACAGAATCTGTCAAAAACAGAACAGTCTGTAGCAATCTATAACTAACGCAAACTTATGGAACTCTAAAAATCCTACCAAAATAGGAGGTACTGGAAACTTTGCCTATTGATCAGGAGCAAAAAGAATCAATGCAAAAGCACGTTTCTGTGATTATTGATTTTTTTTCTCGTGAGTGCAAAGTTTCTGTTTTTCAGCAGAATCAAATCAACTATCATCGTAGCTTATCCTATAGGTTCTACTTGGCACAAACACTAATTAAAAGATAAAAACACATCTAAACAGAGAGTAGATGCAAGATTTATTACTAAACAGGAGCAAAAACAAAAAACATAAAGAAAAATTGGGTTGCCTCCCAACTAGCGCTATCGTTTAACGCCCCTAGCTAGGCATAAAAGCAAGGATAGATTTAACTAGTGCCATCTTTGGCACTTGATTCCTCAATAGAGCACTTATAATCTTTAGAAGGTTCTCCCCTATCAGCAATGATTAAACCTTTGGGCAAAAATTCAAGAAATTCGGTTGTAGCAAAAGGTTCCTTAACGATAGAAAGACAATTGGGATAAACACTTATGGATTTGAGGTCCGCGTCTTCCTTACTAGAGGTTCCACCCTTATTTTTAGGAACATAAACAAACTTGGTGGTTTTTGTAGGGGGTTTTGGAGTGTTTTTTATGGGAGAAAACACCGAACCTAAGTTGGTAATTATATCCTCAAGTTTACCAATTCTAGCAGAATCAAGATCTATTTTTTCTTTAACTATAGGTTCTTTCTCTTTTAAGATTTTTCAAGGTGACTCGAACCCTAGATTCATATTGAGTGATAATATTATGAATCTTTTTATCCAAATTTTCAACCAATTCAATAGTGGCAATTTTATTTTCAATAATATCAAGGCGTTGCATAACATGTTCTAAGCTTAAAACAGTTCCAGTGACCAAAAGAGGTGGTGAGCCAAACAAATTTAACATAGCATTATAAGCATCAAACGTATGGCTACTCAAGAAATCACCTCCGGCGACAGTATCAAGAACACATCTATTCCAAGGAGTGATGCCTACATAAAAATTGTGGAGAAGAACGGAAGTGGAAAGCCTCCTAGTAGATCTATTTTGAGCATTGCAAATTCTATGCCAAGCATCTTTTAAATTTTCTTCCTCCCTTTGTTTAAAATTGAGGATTTCATGTTCGGGAGTAATAATGAGGATATGAAGACTAGCCATAATGATGGAGCAAACGAGAAAACACACGGGCAACGGAAAAAGGAAAACGAAAAAGAGAGGAGGAGATTGGGAAGGAGAAGGCGAATAAAACGGCAAGGGTGAAGTGGGGGGGAGAGGAAAACGAGAGGCAAATAATGTAAATGCGAGGGAGATGGGTTTGTGATGGGTACTTGGTATGTCTTGACTTGAGCGAAGACCTCCCCGACAACGGCGCCAGAAATCCTTCTTGCTACGTCTTGAGCTAGCGTTGGTTTTCCCCAAAGAGGAGAGGGTGATGCAGCAAAGTGTAGCGTAAGTATTTCCCTCGGTTTTGAGAACCAAGGTATCAATCCAGTAGGAGGCTCCTCAAAAGTCCCACGCACCTACACAAACAAACTGAGAACTCGCAACCAACGCAATAAAGGAGTTGTCAATCCCTTCACTGTCACTTACGAAAGTGATATCTGATAGAGATAGTATGATAAGATAAATATATTTTTGGTATTTTGTGATATAGATGCATAAAAGTAAAGATGCAAATAAAAGTATATTGAAAGCAAATATGATAAGAGATAGACCCGGGGGCCATAGGTTTCACTAAAGGCTTCTCTCGAGAGCATAAGTATTACGGTGGGTGAACAAATTACTGTTGAGCAATTGATAGAAAAGCGAATAATTATGACGTTATCTAGGCATGATCATGTATATAGGCATCACATCCATAACAAGTAGACCGACTCCTGCCTGCATCTACTACTATTACTCCACACATCGACCGCTATCCAGCATGCATCTAGAGTATTAAGTTCATAAGAACGGAGTAACGCATTAAGCAAGATGACATGATGTAGAGGGATAGACACATGCAATATGATATAAACCCCATCTTGTTATCGTCGATGGCAACAATACAATACGTGTCTTGCAACCCTTTCTGTCACTGGGTAAGATCACCGCAAGATTGAACCCAAAGCTAAACACTTCCCCATGGCAATAAAGATCAATCTAGTAGGCCAAACCAAACTGATAATTCAAAGAGACTTGTAAAGATAACTCAATCATACATAAAAGATTTCAGAGAAGATTCCAATATTATTCATAGATAAACTTGATCATAAACCCACAATTCATCGGATCTTGACAAACACACCGCAAAAAGAGATTACATCGAATAGATCTCCACAAGAGAGGGGGAGAACATTGTATTGAGATCCAAAAAGAGAGAAGAAGCCATCTAGCTAATAACTATGGACCCGTAGATATGTGGTAAACTACTCACAACTCATCGGAGAGGCTATGGTGTTGATGTAGAAGCCCTCCATGGTCGATTCCCCCTCCGGCAGAGTGCCGGCGAAGGCTCCAAGATGGGATCTCGCGGATACAGAAGGTTACGGTGGTGAAAATTATGTTTCGTGGTGCTCCTGGATGTTTTCGGGGTCCATGGATATATATAGGAGAAAGAAGTATGTCGGTGGACGCCCGAGGGGCCCACGAGACAGGGGGCGCGCCCTACAGGGAGGAGGGCGCCCTCCTATCTCGTGGGGCCCTCGGAGCTTTCTTGACTTGCACTCCAGGCTCTCCAAATCAGATTTGTTCCAAAAATAACGCTCCCGAAGGTTTCATTCCATTTGGACTCCATTTGATATTCCTTTTCTTCGAAATACTGAAATAGGAAAAAAAACAGCAATATGGGCTGGGCCTCCGGTTAGTAGGTTAGTCCCAAAAATGATATAAATGTGTAGAATAAAGCCCATAAACATCCAAAAGGGGTAATATAATAGCATGGAACAATCAAAAATTATAGATACGTTGGAGACGTATCAAAGTTGCCGAACTAAGGAGGCAGATCGGATCTATTGACGCCGATATCATGCTGGTGAACAAACGGCTGAACGAGTCACAGGGTATGTCCTCTGCTTCCCTTATTATGATATATAGGAAAATGCGAGAGGGGTATGATATTAATGCAATGTGTTTGTACCGTAGATGGTGCTGCTGCCGTGGAGTCCCTAAGAGCGGAACTTGCTCAGGCCAAGCAACAAGCTTGGGCTAGCAATGCGGCTGCCCTAAAGGCGGCCGAAGAATTGAGAGTCGAACATGCTGCTCATCGTCGAAGTGAGGAAAAGATGGCCGAAATGGCTGGGGAGTTGAAAAATGCCGCCGACCAGTATGTACTCCTTGAAAAGTAGCATAAGGCTAGTCCGGCCGAGCTGGACAAGGCACTTAGTGCTGCCAAGGAGATGCGGACCGAGATCCGAGGTATGCAGGAGGAGCTCCAACAGGCCGACAAAATCGTGGCTGGGGGCTCCTACTTACTGCGGACGAAGTTTTTGGATCAGAAGTATGCTCCCCTAGCTGGGCGCTGGAGTCCTGCTGACGCATATGCGGACTTGGCGAATAGTACAGCTGATGCTGCTAAGTTCTTCAAGGGTCAAGGTGATAAAGAAATGGAGAAGCTTCTCTGGTCGCAGTTCAATGCTCCCACTCGCCCGCTGTCGCTAAATGAGAAGGTGGCTGCTGTGGCGGAGCTCCACAGGCTGTCCGGGCTTGCAATGCGGTCTGTAATAGACCATCTTTGGCCGAAGGGGCCTGAGCCGGACAGCTACTTTGGTTTGGTGCAGCAATTCCTTGGGGCAGTGTCTTGGATTGACGCCATGAGGAGGTCGGCGTGCATAGAGGGTGCACGGATGGCTCTTGCCCGCATTAAAGCCTATTGGACGGATATGGAGGCCACCATTATAGCGACGAGGTGCAGTGCTCGAAGAATATCTTGTTCGAATGATAAGTCGAATCATTGTAAAAAACAATGTTTATTATGATTATCAGGCTATATTTATACTTTTCGCCCGGAAGTATGATTGTGTCCCCTTTGCGGTCGTTTTTATATAGATATGAGTAGTCCGAAAGTTAGCAGTCGTTGGCTTCAGCCCCCACACATACAACGCGGGGGTGTTCGCGAGAAATATGCTTAATCACACTTGATCCAACGTCTTGGTCCATTAAGGAGGTGATCGCACGTCGAACTAGGCAACTGGACTATATAGTTGTAACACTTTCGCTTAGCCTGGGGGTCTAACAGTGGGGCTACTATGTAGCTCCTGGTACATTCGCATGCATCCGAATACGGGCGCGTATGTACATGGCCGGGAAACGGCCCTTCATTAATGCAGAGGAATCCTTAAAGATTCTGGTGAGTCTTCGAGTGGTTGAACAGTCTCTCGTTGTATCATGACAGTCAGTTTTCGGCTTTCTCTACTAAGGCGCTCATCCGGAATAACCAGGGCACAATCGCAGTAGTTCTCCATTGCCCTGCCTTAGCCGATAATAACGGAACGTAAGGCGGCAAACGCAGGAGCCGGGCAAACCCAACATTTTGACCAAAGACATGATTCGGAGCTGATGCATATACGGCCAAACTCGCGACGCCGAACACTCTCGAGGGTATTCGGTCTTTGTAAAAGAAAATAGGCTGACGAGAGCCTATTATAAGCCCTAAATTTCCAGGTACGAGCGTTTTAATCTGTCGTGGCGAAATGCCAATAACGGCAGTATCCTCTGTGGGTATGGAACCCATGGGATAGTTAAACAACAAGAGGCAGTAGAAAAGGTTTACACAGGGGCTTAATCTAAAAAGAAACCTATTGCACAGGGCCCTGCTGCACATTTGTGCCTTTGTCTCCGTCGTGCCGTATCCTCGAAGGGTATCGCGCGAACGTTGTCTGTGGAGAAAAGAAAACTCGTAGGAGAGTACAACGTAAGTATGCGATTAATAATAGAAGTGTTAGATATTGGCCTGCCAGTACGGTTGAGCCAGATGTGGGGTTGTATGAAACATTTACAACCCCTGGTATCCATTATGGGATTACATGTATGGTGCCCCGGTTCAGTTGTATCCGGGCTACCGGACTCGTCTAACCGAGTCGGCGGTCGTAATGACGAGTCATGTTTTTTTATATTGGAGGCCGCTTATAGTCCGGCCGCTAGGGCCGTCGCGTGTTCCTCTGCGCGTGAGGAGCCTTCTGTGATTCCGCTAACGGTGATGACGCCACGTGGACCGGGCATCTTGAGTGTAAGGTAGCCATAATGCGGCAATGCGTTGAAGCGGGCGAAGGCCGCTCTGCCAAGCAATGCGTGATAGCTGCTTTGGAAGGGTGCGATGGTGAAGAGTAGTTCTTCCCTTCAGGAGTTACCTGGGGAGCCGAATGTTACTTCCAGCACGACGGAGCCCCTGCCGTAGGCTTCAACGCCTGGTATCACCCCTTCAAAGGTGGTGTTGCTTTGGCTAATTCTGGATGGGTTTATCCCCATTCTGCGGACAGTGTCCTCATATATTAAATTGAGACTACTGCCGCCGTCCATAAGGACACGGGTGAGACGGTATCCATCGATTATTGGGTCAAGCACCAAGGCCTCTGATCCTTTGCGCCGAAAACTAGTTCGGCCGTCTATGTGATCGAAAGTGATCGGACGAGACATCCAAAAGGCAGATGTGGGTATGATGGGCTCTACATCGTGCGCATCTCTGAGTGCACGTTCGTGCCTTCTCGTGGATGTGTGAGTCGCGTGGATCATGTTTACGGTTTTAACCTCTAGCAGGAATTTTTTCTGTCCCCTAGTGTTCGGCTGGCGAGGTTCGTCCTCGTATTCACTTGATGTTTCCCTCCCCTTGTGTTCGGCATTTAATTTCCCAGCCAGCTTGAAGACCCAACACTCTCTATGCGTGTGGTTCGTAGGTTTCTCCGGGGTGCCATGAATTTGGCATAGTCTGTCCAGGACTCTGTTCAGACCAGATGGTCCCTCTTTACTGCCTTTAAATGGATTCTTTTGCTGATCAGGTCGAGAGCCCCTGAATCCGGCGTTGACCGTCGTGTTATCCGGGCTCTCTTCCTTGTTTTGGCGTTTGTGTTTATTACGCCGTGGCTTCCCGTTGCCATCCCTTATTTCGGATGTGCTGGGGTTGCTGGTGCCTTTACGGGCTAACCAGCTATCTTCACCCATGCAAAAGCGGGTCATAAGGCCTGTTAGGGCTGCCATTGTCCTTGGCTTTTCTTGGCCGAGGTGCCGGGCAAGCCACTCGTCGCGGATGCTGTGTTTGAATGCTGCTAAGGCTTCAGCGTCCGGACAATCGACTATTTGATTATTTTTAGTGAGGAATATGTTCCAAAGCTTGTGGGTGGACTCTCCGGGTTGTTGGATTATATGACTTAGATTGTCTGCATCCGGAGGCCGGACATAAGTCCCTTGAAAGTTGGCCCTGAAAGCGTCCTCGAGTTCCTCCCAACTCCCGATTGAATTTTCGGGGAGGCTTTTTAACCAGTGTCGAGCTAGTCCCTTCAACTTGAGGGGAAGGTATTTGATGGCGTGGAGGTCATCCCCACGAGACATGTGAATATGCAGGATAAAATCCTTGATCCATACCCCTGGGTCTGTAGTTCCATCGTATGCCTCTATGTTCACAGGTTTAAAGCCTTATGGGAATTCATGGTCTAGTACTTCTTCGGTGAAGCACAGGGGGTGAGGAGCCCCTCTATATCTGGGCGCATTCTGGCATGTAGTCGGCTGTTGGTATGTCTGGTGCTTATTACGAACTGGTATTTGGCTTCTATGAGCGTTTGGGTGACCATAGTCCCTCGCCGGGGTGTGTCCTTTAGATCCGTAGATGGACATGGCTGCACCGGCTTTTTTATCTAGCTTCTCACGTAGATCGTGCATGGTGTCAGTAGCCGCTCTGTTGTGGTTATGAAGCGGTATGTCTGGTCTCCTGGTCGTATTATTCTTTGGTGGAATGGCCTCGTCGTCGAATTCTGGCAGTAGCTTGTGTTTTGGATAGCTTTTTGTATGGTGATCGTTGCCATATCTTTCTTCAGTGTCTAGCACTTTATTGCATCTACGACTGAGCTTTTCCTGTGCGGCTTTAAGCCGTTGTTTCTGCTTCATTAGACTTCTTGCTGTGGCCATAAGCTTTTGGTGGAGGTTGTCTCATTCCACTCATTCGTACGGAATGGTGAATGCATCGTCGTCCGGACTATGTTCCTGTTCTGGGGCGGTTTCCTGAGCTCGTCCCTCCGGATCATTGTGATCGGGTATTTGCTCCGAACTCGGTTTGGCGTGACCTGGCTCATCCTGCTCCATCGCTGGGTCCATGTGGTCGTTACTGCCTTCGGGGTTTACTGGTATATCGATCCTTCTTGCACTCTTGTCGCTATTTTTACTGTTGCTGGACTTTGAGCGGCGTCTGCGCCGCTGTTTTGGCTTTTGCTCGGGTGTTTTATCTTCCGGATTATCGCTGTCGTCCTTCTTGGGCGTATCCACCATGTATATATCGTGTGACAAGGTAGCATTCCCGCACCCCAGAGATTCTAGAGCTTCATCTGCATCATCGTCCATACCGTCGATGTCTTCGGAGTCGAAGTCAAGAACGTCGGTTAAATCATCGATCGTGGCAATGAAGTGGGTGGTGGGTTGGCAACGAATTCCTTCGTCGCCTGCTTCCCACTCAGGCCGGACATAGTTCGGCCAGAGCCTCCTGACAAAGAGAGAGACTTTAATGAGTTCAGCATGTCGCCAAAGGGCGAGTGCTGGAAGATGTCCGCGGCGGTAAACTCCATTACCGGAGCCCAGCCTAGTTTGGCTGACTCGAGGGTATGCGGACCGGAACCAACAACCGGATACGAGTCTGGTGGCCTGGGGTTACAGGCCTCCTCAGAAGTGAGACCTGTGCTCGGCTCCACCGCCGATGAGTATGCGGCCTGCGGGGCGAGGTCTACCCTTCCGTCCTTGGTCGATGCAACCTGTTCCGGATTTAGATCCGGGGCTGATGCAGGGGTGATGACCCGAGCATTGTCTGACGGCACGTCTAGGCCATGCTCGTTGTGGTTGTTTGGCGCTCCTGGCACAGGGCCGAATCCGCCGAACATCGAGTCTCCGTGAGTATCCGCCGTGTAGTTCAAGTTTCCAAACCTGATCTGGTCGCCAGGGGCGTAGCTGTCGATCTACTCTAGATGACCAAGCGAATTGGCCCGCAGTGCAAAGCCACCGAACACGAAGATCTATCCGGGGAGAAAAGTCTCGCCCTGGACCATGTTACTGGTGATTGAAGACGCCATCAAGCCTCAAAGCGACGACACAGAGGAACTCTCAATGAAAGCACCAATGTCGGTGTCAAAACCGGCGGATCTCGGGTAGGGGTCCCAATCTGTGCGTCTTAGGCTGATGGTAACAGGAAGCAAGGGACACAATGTTTTACCCAGGTTTGGGCCCTCTCGATGGAGGTAAAACCCTACTTCCTGCTTGATTAATATTGAAGATATGATTAGTACAAGAGTAGATCTACCACGAGATCGTAGAGGCTAAACCCTAAGAGCTAGCCTATGATGGTATGATTGTAATTGTGATCGGCCTTCTAAGGACCATACTCTCCGGTTTATATAGACACAGGAGAGAGCTAGGGTTTACATGGAGTCGGTTACAAGGAAGGAAATATAATATCCGAATCTCCAAGCTTGCCTTCCACGCAAAGGAGAGTCCCATCCGGACACGGGCCGAAGTCTTGAGTCTTGTATCTTCACGCTTCAATAGTCCGGACGATGTATACAGTCCGGCTGTCCGGATACCCCCAAATCCAGGACTCCCTCAGGGGCCAAACCTATTTGGAGTAGGATTGCCCCCCCTTGGGCACGCCTCTCCCGTTGGCCGGCCCTCTCCTCCTCCCCCCTTTATATACGGAGGGGGGCACCCCATAGACACAACAATTGATCTTTGAGATCTCTTAGCCGTGTGCGGTGCCCCCCTCCACCATAGTTCACCTTGATAATATTGTAGCGGTTCTTAGGCGAAGCCCTGCATCGGTAGAAAATCATCATCGTCACCGTGCCGTCGTGCTGACGGAACTCTCCCTCAAAGCTCAGCTGGATCGGAGTTCGAGGGACATCATCGAGCTGAATGTGTGCAGAACTCGGAGGTGTCGTGCGTTCGGTACTTGATCGGTCAGATCGTGAAGACGTACGACTACATCAACTGCGTTGTGCTAACGCTTCCGCTTTCGGCCTACGAGGGTACGTGGACAACACTCTCCCCTCTCGTTGCTATGCATCACCATGATCTTGTGTGTGCGTAGGATTTTTTTTGAAATTACTACGTTCCCAACAGTTCCGCTTCCAGTGACCAGTCCCTTTGCAGTAGAAACACTCAGTTTCAGGCTTAGGTCCAGACTTGGGTTTCTTCTCTTGAGCAACAACCTTTTTGCCGTTCTTCTTGAAGTTCCCCTTCTTCCCTTTGCCCTTTTTCTTGAAACTAGTGGTCTTGTTGACCATCAACACTTGATGCTCCTTTTTGATTTCTACCTCCGCAACCTTTAGCATCGCGAAGAGCTCGGGAATAGTATTGGTCATCCCTTGCATATTATAGTACATCATGAAGCCTTTGTAGCTTGATGGCAGCGATTGAAGAACTCTATCAATGACACAATCAATTGGAAGATCAACTCCCAGCTGAGTCAAGTGGTTATGGTACCCAAACATTCTGAGTATGTGTTCACTGACAAAACTATTCTCCTCCATTTTGCAGTTGTAGAACTTGTTGGAGACTTCAACTCTTGGAACATCTCATATGCTCGATGACGTTCAAAATGTCTTTGAAGTCCCGATTCTAAGCAAAGCATGGTACACTGAACTATCGAGTAATCATCAGCTTTCCTCTGCTAGACGTTCTTAACGTCATTAGTAGCATCTGCAGCAGGCATGGCACCCAGCGGTGCTTCCAGGACGTAATTCTTCTATGCAGCAATGAGTATAATCCTCAAGTTACAGACCCAGTCCGTGTAGTTGTTCCCATCATCTTTCAACTTAGCTTTCTCTAGGAACACATTAAAATTCAAAGGAACAGTAGCACGAGCCATTGATCTACAATAACATAGACATGCAAAATAACTATCAGGACTAAGTTCGTGATAAATTGAAGTTTAATTAATCGTATAACTTAAGAACTCCCACTTAGATAGATATCCCTCTAATCATCTAAGTGATCACGTGATCCAAATCAACTAAACCATGTACGATCATCATGTGAGATGGAGTAGTTTTTAATGGTGAACATCACTATGTTGATCATATCTACTATATGATTCACGTTCGACCTTTCGGTCTCAGTGTTTCGAGGCCATATCAGCATATGCTAGGCCCGTCAAGTTTAACCCAAGTATTCCGCGTGTGCAAAACTGGCTTGCACCCGTTGTATGTGAACGTAGAGCTTATCACACCCGATCATCACGTGGTGTCTCGGCACGACGAGCTGTAGCAACAGTGCATACTCAGGGAGAACACTTGTACCTTGAAATTTAGTAAGGGATCATCTTATAATGCTACCACTGTACTAAGAAAAATAAGATGCATAAAAGATAAACATCACATGCAATCAAAATATGTGACATGATATGGCCATCATCATCTTGTGCTCATGATCTCCATCACCGAAGCATCGTCATGATATCCATTGTCACCGTCGCGACACCTTGATCTCCATCGTAGCATCATTGTCATCTCGCCAACTATTGTTACTACGACTATCGCTACCACTTAGTGATAAAGTAAAACAATTACATGGAGATTGCATTGCATACAATAAAGCAACAACCCGATGGCTCCTGCCAGTTGCCGATAACTTTGTTACAAAACATGATCATCTCATACAACAATTTATATCACATCATGCCTTGACCATATCACATCACAGCAAGCCCTGCAAAAACAAGTTAGATGTCCTCTACTTTGTTGTTGCAAGTTTTACGTGGCTGCTACGGGCTTCTAGCAAGAACCGTTCTTACCTACGCATCAAAACCACAACGATTTTTTGTCAAGTGTGTTGTTTTAACCTTCAACAAGGATCGGGCGTAGCCACACTCGATTCAACTAAAGTTGGAGAAACACCCACCCGCCAGATACCTATGTGCGTAAGCACGTCGGTAGAACCAGTCTCATGAACGTGGTCATGTAATGTCGGTCCGAGCCGCTTCATCCAACAATACCGCCGAATCAAAGTATGACATGCTGGTAAGCAGTATGACTATTATCGCCCACGACTCATTGTGTTCTACTCGTGCATATAACATCTACGCATAGACCTGGCTCAGATGCCACTGTTGGGGAACGTAGTAATTTCAAATTTTCCTACGATCACGCAAGATCTATCTAGGTGATGCATAGCAATGGGATGGAGTGTGTCCACGTACCTTCATAGACTGAAAGCGGAAGCGTTATGTAACGTCGTTGATGTAGTCGAACGTCTTCGCAATTCAACCGATCAAGTACCGAACGCTCGGCACCTCCGCGATCTGCACACGTTCAGCTCGGCGACGTTCGTCGAACTCTAGATCCACATGAGGCCGAGGGAGAGTTTCGTCAGCATGATGGCGTGGTGATGGTGATGATGAAGTTACCAGCGCAGGGCTTCGCCTAAGCACTACGACGATATGATGGAGGTGGAAATCTGTGGAGGGGGGCACCACACACGGCTAAAAGATCAACTTGATCAACTTGTGTGTATATGGGGTGCACCCCTCCCCGTATATAAAGGAGGGAGGGAGGAGGAGGCCGGCCAGGGGAGGAGGCACGCCAAGGGGGGGCAATCCTACTCCAAGTAGGTTTCGCCCCCCCCCCCCTTTCCTATTCCAACAAGGAGAAGGGGGAAGGAGGATGAGGAGAGAAGGAAGGAGGTGGATCCGCCCCCTCCTCTTGTCCAATTCGGACTAGGGCAAGGGGGTGCGCGCCACCTCCTGGCCAGCCCTCTCTCGTCTCCACTAAGGCCCATGAGGCCCAATAGCTTCCCTGGGGGGGTCCGTTAACCCCCGATACTCCTTTTTTATCCAAAACATCTACGGAACACTTCCGGTGTCCGAACATAGCCGTCCAATATATCAATCTTTATGGATCGACCATTTCGAGACTCCTCGTCATGTCCGTGATCACATTCGGGACTCTGAACAATCTTCGGTACACCAAATCACATAAACTCATAATACCAATCGTCATGGAACGTTAAGCGTGCGGACCCTATGGGTTCGAGAACTATGTAGACATGACCGAGACACGTCTCCGGTCAATAACCAATTGCGGAACCTGGAACTCATATTGGTTCCTACATATTCTACAAAGATGTTTACCGGTCAAACGCATAACAACATACGTTGTTCCCTTTGTCATCGGTATGTTACTTGCCCGAGATTCGATCGTCGGTATCATCATACCTAGTTCAATATCGTTACTGGCCAGTCCCTCTAATTGTTCTGTAATACTTCATCCCGCAACTAACTCATTAGTCACAATGCTTGCAAGGCTTATAGTGATGAGTATTACCGAGTGGCCCCAGAGATACCTCTCCGAAACACGGAGTGACAAATCCTAATCTTGATTTATGCCAACCCAACAAACACCTTCAGAGACACCTGTAGAGCACCTTTATAATCACCCATTTATGTTGTGACATTTGGTAGCAGACAAAGTGTTCCTCCGGTATTCAGAAGTTGCATAATCTCATAGTCTAAGGAACTTGTATAAGTCATGAAGAAAGCAGTAGCAATGAAACTGACACGGTCATAATGCTAAGCTAACGGATGGGTCATGTCCATCACATCATTCTCCTAATGATGTAATACCGTTCATCAAATGACAACACAAGTCTATGGTTAGGAAACATAACCATCTTCGATTAACGAGCTACTCAAGTAGAGGCATACTAGGGACTATATGTTTTGTCTATGTATTCACACATGTACTAAGTTTCCGGTTAATACAATTCTATCATGAATACTAAACATTTATAATGAATTAAGGAAATAAATAATAACTTTATTATTGCCTCTAGGGCATATTTCCTTTATGGGGGAGGGGAGCAGCCTTGGGGTGCCCCAAGTAGGAGGAATCCTACTTGGGCCCCTAGTCCAATTCGCCCCCCCCCTTCCTTCTACCGAAAGGGGGAAAAGGGAAGAGGGGAGGAGGAAGGAGGAAGGAAAGGGGGGCCGAAGCCCCTCCTCCTTCTCATATTTGACCTCCTTCCTTAGGTGGGGGGGGTGCCACCCCTTGTGGGCTGGTGTGCTCCTCTCATATGGCCCATATGGCCCATTATTCCCCCGAGGGGTTCCGGTAACCCCCTCGATAGTCCGATAAATACCCGATACTACCCGGAACACTTCTGGTGTCCGAATACTATCATCCTACGTATCAATTTTTACCTCTCGTCCATTTCGAGACTCCTCGTCATGTCCGTAATCTCATCCGGGACTCCAAACAATATTCGGTCACCAAATCACATAACTCATATAATACAAAATCGTCATCGAACGTTAAGTGTGCGGACCCTACGGGTTTGAGAACTATGTACATATGACCGAGACACCTCTCCGGTCAATAACCAATAGTGGAACCTGGATGCTCATATTGGCTCCCACATATTCTAAGAAGATCATTATCGGTCGAACCGTTATGACAACATACCTTATTCCCTTTGTCATCGGTATGTTACTTGCCCGAGATTCGATCGTCGGTATCTTCATACCTAGTTCAATCTCGTTGCCAAAAAGTCTCTTTACTCGTTCTGTAATGCATCATGCTACAACTAACTCATTAGTCACTTTGTTTGCAAGGCTTCTTATGATGTGCATTACCGAGAGGGCCCAGAGATACCTCTCCGATACTCGGAGTGAAAAATCTTAATATCGATCTATGCCAACCCAACAAACACCTTCGGAGATACCTGTAGAGCATCTTTATAATCACCCCGTTACGTTGTGACGTTTGATAGCACACAAGGCATTCCTCCGGTATGCGGGAGTTGCATAATCTCATAGTCGGAGGAATATGTATTTGACATGAAGAAATCAATAGCAATAAAACTGAACGATCATTATGCTAAGCTAATGGATGGGTATTGTCCATCACATCATTCTCTAATGATGTGATCGCGTTCATCAAATGACAACACATGTCTATGGTTAGGAAACTTAATCATCTTTGATTAACGAGCTAGTCTAGTAGAGACTTACTAGGGACACGGTGTTTTGTTTATGTATCCACACATGTATCAAGTTTCCGGTTAATACAATTCTAGCATGAATAATAAACATTTATCAAGAAATAAGGAAATATTAAATAACAAATTTATTATTGACTCTAGGGCATATTTCCTTCATCCTCTTCATGACTTCACTGCAGTGTAATCTGCATGACAACAACAATATATACATCTATTGCTTCATAAAGAAAAGAAGCAATTTGCATGTTTTACAGAGTAAAACATATGCTCTTAACCTTGGTTCAAGAGACCACTGATGATGATATGCTAAACAATGCAAGATTTCTTGGTGCAGTTTTCTATTTGGTCCGACTTAACTTGAGTCCAATGCTCAAAACTTGTTGATATAGTTTAGCACCGCCGGAGTCCATTTATGTTTCAAAATAGTGTGCCAATTCACGGAAGAACAACACCCCGGTGATGTGTATGAGAGGGTTTGTAGTTGGATGTGAGCGACCTTCGAGATCTACGTAAAGCACTTCCATAACTAAAACATATTCTGGGCCCATCTATTCTGTGTTCTTCTAATACCTCATCAAAATTAGGCGTACAACTCTTTTTCAAGTGTATACACATATCATCTCCGAACAGGGATATAATATCTTCCTTGAAGCAGGTCTCACGGTAAAGCATGTCATCTTTTTATAGTGGTGGCAACAAACTTTCACACCATCCATCCTTGTGGAATACTCATCTCATGTTCTGTATTGCAGAAATGTTTAATCGATGAAATCTAGCTGCATCCCATGAGCATGCCAAATTTGGGTTGACCTCGTTTATCATAACGGTTGCATGCTTGAAGATATTCTAAGAGCATCTTCAACAACTTTTATATATTGGATTGCTAAAAACTTGTTATAGCAAGAGAAGAGAGAAGGTTTACAAAGCCAACACGTTTTTTGCTTTGACAACCTTTGTATATTGGATTGCTATATTTGTACAGAACACACAATGACATGTGTGGATAGCTTGTCATACACACTACACACTAGCTTACGTACATGAATACATATACTACCACAACTCGCCATCATACATGTCACATACACACATGCGTACACATACATGTACACGTACACACTCCATGAAAAAATCCATACAAAAAAATGTACATAGCACAACACACATGCGGCATGCAAAAAATCCATAGAAAAAAAGGTACACACGCACACAGCACACGTACATAACACACACGCGCGCGTGTGGCATACATGGCCCATCGATCATTGAGACAAAAATATGAAGGGGGCCACTTTAGGAGGCTTTGTAAAATTATAGCAAGTATACAAAGTCTGGGTGCAAGTATAGCAAGCTTTGTAAAAAAATGATGGGAGGGCACTTATACAAAGCCTGTTGGAGGAGGGGTTTTCACCAGGATTGCTAAAATATTGCAACGCCGCAACTCTTATTTTTTTGCGGGGTAAAGGGAAATTTCTATTACTCAAGGAGGCAAATCCGCCAGAACCAGGTTTACAATGTCACACATACCCGAACCCACCCATACCGTAGTACGGGGGTACTCATACCGTAAGCAGCAAGAGCGTGGCTAACTTTATTTTGCGAGCGACTAAAACATGTGATAGAAATCTCCCTAGTCTCAGCATCCTTCATCCTCTTAATCTCCTCAACTAGCACGCGGCTCCTCGAGTGATCCCTTGCTGAAGCGTTCAACATGTTCACATCAACGACGCTATCCATCTCGATGAGAATGGGCAGATCCGTGTGGTGTAGGGCCAGCTCGAGCCCCTCCCTACATGTGACACCCCAAAATTTTAACCTTGTTTTATTAATTAAAAATTTTGCTAGGAAACTTAAACTTTTATTTTCTGGATTTCCTTTTGATTTCAGAACCATTCTTTTCTTTATTATTATGGACTTTTTACCCCAAGGGAAAACTTTTCAATCATTATTGGACTTATTTACCCTCTCTAATAAAACATTTTTTTATTAGCAGTGGATTTATTTGCATAATTATTGCTCTCTGAACTTTATTTCTCGAAGTAATTTTTCATTAGTTTTGGAGCTCTATTTGAACCACAACCATTTGATAAATTTACTTAGAATTCCAACCAAAATTTGGATATGTCATGTGATGTTTTTAAATTACTTTTATGCAAAAATATCTTCTGTTCATTGGAGATTTTGAGCTCTACACCAAGTTTTCAAATCTGGTCCAATGGGCAATTTTGCACTACAACCTATTTAAATATTTCTTTAAAACTTCCACCAAGATTATGGGATGTTAATAGGAGTATATTATTCAAATTTATGCAAAAACCCAGTTATGTCCTTTGAAAAATTTGAGTGAAACAACCTCTTTTTCATTCTGGCCCAGTTGGGTGTTTTCTACTGCATCCCTAATTATTTGTGCTCTAGGGACCATGAGATTTCTCCTGCTTGTACTGCACCTTACCAAACCCTTAAGTCCAAGAGAGGGGACCCATGGGAGGATTTTAAGTGCATGCAATCATGCCTTTTTCTTTCTGTCCAAAACTGAAGTTTTGCAAAACTTACACTAACAAGTTTCTAGATTTGGCCAACTAACCTTGCCATCCTCACCTTCATCTAAGGAGACCCTGATCTGGAGATTTTGGCCCCTCCAAGAGTGTCCTAGATGCTCTTGGCAGTCTGTCGAGCACTTGGTGTGCATAGCCAGTTTTGGCATGATTTGTAGTTTGCACTAGGGACTTGACCCCCTCACCACACCACCATGTCCACTAATCTTCTTGCAAACCCTAACCTAGGCCTGTTAGTCCCTAGCCTCATACAAACTCTCTAGCACACGCTGGCATTTCGCCGAACACCTGGTGCGCATGCTCTGGGCGCACCCAGAGCGCACGTTTTGCACGCGCGCA
>NC_041383.1:44758757-44770536 GCF_002162155.2 Triticum dicoccoides
TGGCCACTACCCTCTCGCAGCCAGCACGGCCGCCTCCTCCCTCGTCGCAGAGCCATCCCTGGGGCCACACAGCGCCGCCGTCAGGTCGGCCACGACGGCTAGCGGCCGGCCACAGCAGGGCTCTGCCACGGACGGCGCCGCCCGAGCTACCCCAGCGTGCCAGATGCCCTCAGGAGCAGACTGAGCTTATCCTCAAGCTTGTCCGCAAGCGCCCGTCGCCGCCACGATGCCCTGCAAGCTACAGAATGGCGGTCGCCGACGATCCTATCCACGGCCGTTGCGAATCGACCTCGTCCACCTATAAATAGGACCCCCGAGATCGCCTAGGTCCTCAGGCAACCTCAAGCAAACCCTCTGGAGCTCCACTAGCCCGCAATCGACGGAGGAAGGCCGTCTTCCCCATCTCCGGCAGGTTCGGCCGCCGCCACTCCCCGGCTCCGCTCATCGCAACTAGAGCCTCTCCCGTCCATCCAGTGCCACCATTCCCTTCCCCTCAGTCTCGCGGTGCCAACCAACACCTCAAACTCGATGGGAAACCACCAGAGATCAAACCCCCAATTCAGCCCGAAGCTACCTCCGTCGCGGAGCTCGCCGCTGGCGACTCCCTTCATCCCCACCTACATAACGACCACCGGGAGGACCGCCCTGGACCCGCGGATCCATCCCTGCCCTCCGGAGCCCGCGAGGAGCCGCCAATCGCCGGCGACGATCGCCGGAGCCCCCGCCCCTGTTCGGCCAGAGGAGGAAGGAGGCGGGGGAGACCGGTCAAACCTGACCAGTGGCCCCCCTGGACCCATTGTCAATGACCACGGGCCGATCCACGCTAGATAAGTGAAAGCGTAAAAGCAAAGTACGCCTTCGACGTGTTCAGTTTTGAAACATTTTTCCTTTTTTCTGTTTTAATTTAAAAACAGAGTTTGACCAAAAGTTTGGCTGGCTATATCTTTTAAAATAAAACTCCAAATAAGTTGATTCTTTTTCCTACCTCTCTCAAATTTAGTCTAGCTTATTTTAACATTTATTTGAAAAAAATTCAGACAACTTGCTTTCACTGTTTTTTGAAACTATGTGTTAATTTGAATAATTTCAGAAATAGGTTTTTGAAGAAAAGGCATCTTTCAAAAATGCACCCCCACTTGCATATTCTTGAAGGCAAGCATTCTGAACCCCGGCATAATACATTTTTTGTGTTGTTTAACATGATTATAACACCACCGTAATACGGAGAACTCATTATTTTATGTGGTGATACGATCATTTGCATGAATGCATATTGGAGATGTCCTTGATGTTGGAAATGGTCATACTTGTGACAGCAATTATCCTCGAATGCTTTTCTTGCCTGCCGAAAGGAAGCCGGGAAAGTCTCTGTCTTGGGTAGACCTGAGCTTGTCCCTAGTCCCTCGTCGAGACGAGTGTGTCCGGTATGGCATGATGGGGTACGATGAGTGGTGATTCTGTCCATTGGATGAAATATATTCATTGTGCTAATCATGCAGGGAATACTTAAACCTCCTGAGTCGACCATAGATCGAGTCTTGTTCCAGTAACCCCCATACTTGTTTCGTACTACCACTTGTCCCTACAGCAGGTAGGGTACGGTTCAGTAAGTTGTCAACCCCTTTCTAGCACACACCGTACAGAGAGGCCATGGTGGAAGATACCGATTGTAGTCGGTAGGCAGGCCACCTGGTCCGGGGGCATGGGTGTTTCCGGTTGGGACCGAGAGGGGAGGCCACCCCTTAGAGCATGCGATATAAATTTGATCCCATGCTACATGAGGTTATAGCCTCCCCACTTAGAGTTTTGCTTGACAGGTTTCATGGGTGATTCCATACACTGGTTAGTTAATCTGGTGTGTGCAGGTTCGGTGTGTTTTCAATTAAAAGACCGTAGACGGAATTAGTCCCGATGGACTAAAGGAATCCGTTACTCGTGGGTAAAGAGTACACCCTCTGTAGAGATTAAACATCTATTCGAGTAGTCGTGTCTATGGTTAAGGACTACAGTCTGGGTTGGGTCAAGTGTCGGTCTTAGTGTCGGTCTTCGGAGGAGAAACTACTAAACTAGAACATGGATCATGACGTGTGACTTATGATGATTATGATTATTATTATTATGGACTAACCCTTTATATTATTTGGAGTATTGAGTATCCCTGGGACGGTTCTACCTCCTGGATATTCACTGTGATTGTTTTCTTATAAGCCCTTTATGTGGTGTCGCTGAGATGCCCGACTGTGGCATGCTGTTATTTATTTACTCTATAAGCCCTTTATGTGGTGTCGCTCAGGCGCCCGACTGAGGCATGCTCGTTATTTTACTATCCTTTCGAGGCGTCGCTTCAGACACCCGATTGGTGCATTTTATTACTACTCTGTTACTACATATTCATGTTGCATATAAATAACCTGCTTGCATGCATCAGGGAATTTATTTTATGACTGACGTTGTGACCATAGAATATTTCAGAGCATGATTATCGTTTGTTATATTATACCTGTGTTCATAATGTTTGCGAGTACATTCAAAGTACTCACTGGCTTGTCCCTGGCTATTGTCTTGGCCAGATTTCTTGCATGGAGAGGAGCGTCGCGATGACAGTCCCGGCACCTTAGCAATGGTGTTAGCAGCCTCGCGAAGATAGGAGTTAACCTGGTCAGCTGTTCCTGTGGGAAATGGAGTCCCATAGACGCTGATGACCCACAAACCGCTTCCACCATCAACCACTAGGAACCTTATGTTGTACTCATAGGCCAGAATGGTCTTATACTACATATTATGTATTGTTGCTTGGAGTTTCTGTATCAAGTTGGTGCCTCATCAGCTAACAGTAATCCTGGGGCTGGTGAGCACAAAGGCCATTTTCTGGGAAATTAATACCCGGAAAACCGGTCGTGACACTACACGCCGCCAACTAGGTTTCTAGGCCATTAACACATATGCGGTTTTCCCTATGGGCAGTGAAGACATGTCCCCTTGGTCTGTTCGCAAGACCATGCCCCTCCAGCTGCTCCTATAGCATGTACATAGCTGCCATTGACATTCAATTTTGTCCATCCAGCCGGGGGTAGCATCCACCGCAGCTCCACCTTCTGTTGTATGCGCTCTTGTGGTGCCAGAAGACCAACCTGAACAACCATCTTTCCTTTCTCCATGTTACCTTGGGGTCACTGATGAATGCACAACAAGGAATTTGTGTAGCCTTGCAGAAATATGTGATATGCTTCAATTGGATGTCGGGGCTTGCCATGAGTTATTTCATTCCGCACATGCCACACACGCCACATGACCATGAGAACTATCATACGTGTAGTGTCAGGTAGAGGCTCCAGTAGTGAGAATAACCATTCTGGGCATGTATGTATGATATTCTCCACCATGGGAATGGGCCAGTGATATGTCTCCAATGTATCTATATATTTTGATTGTTCCATGTTGTTATATTATCATTCTTGAATGTTTTACAATCATTTTATAGTTATTTTATACTATTTTTTGGTACTAACCTATTGACATAGTGCCAAGTGCTAGTTGTTGTTTTCTGCATGTTTTTTACATCGCGGGAAATCAATATCAGACGGAGTCCAAATGCCATGCCACTTTGCGATGATTTTTTATGGACCAAAAGGAAGAAGTTGGGCCCTGTTGCACCTGGGGGGGTCCCGAGGAGGGAACAACCCACCAGGGTGCGCTAGGAGGCCCAGGCGCGCCCAGGTGGGTTGTGCCCACCTCGGTTGCCCCACGGACCGCCTCTTTGCTCTATAAATACCCCAATATTCTAGAAACCCTAGGGGATTCGACGAAATATTCATCCAGCCGCCGCAGAGTCTAGAACCACTAGATGCAATCTAGACACCATCACGGAGGGGTTCACCACTTCCATAGGTTCCTCTCCGATGATGCATGAGTAGTTCTTTGTAGACCTACGGGTCCGTAGTTAGTAGCTAGCTGGCTTCCTCTCTCTCTCTCTCTCTCTTGATTAGCAATACAATGGTCTCTTGGAGATCCATATGATGTAAGTCTTTTGGCGGTGCGTTTGTTGGGATCTGATGAACTTTGAGTTTATGATCAGATCTATGTTTTTATCCATGAAAGTTATTTGAGTCTTCTTTGATCTCTTATATGCATGATTTCTTACAGCCTCGCATTTCTTCTCCGATATTTGGGTTTTGTTTGGCCAACTTGTTGTCTTTATCTTGCAATGGGAAGAGTTGCCCGGTAGTGGGTTTGATCTTACGGTGCTTGATCCCAGTGACAGAAAGGGAACCGACATGTATGTATCATTGCTACTAAGGATAAAAAGATGAGATCTATATCTGCCGCAATATATAAATGGATCTTGTCTACATCATGTCATCATTCTTATTGCATTACTCTATTTTCTCATGAACTTAATACACTAGATGCATGCTGGATAGCGGTCGATGTGTGGAGTAATAGTAGTAGATGCAGACAGGAGTCGGTCTACTAATCTTGGACGTGATGCCTATATAATGATCATTGCCTGGATATCGTCATGATTATTTGAAGTTCTGTCAATTGCCCAACAGCAATTGTTTTCCCACCATTTGCTATTTTTCTCGAGAGAAACCACTAGTGAAACCTATGGCCCCCGGGTCTCTTTTGATCATATTTGCCTTTGCGATCTATTTTCTCTTGCATTTATTTTCAGATCTATGGAAGCAAAAATACAAAAATACCTTGCTGCAATTTATTCTTATTTATTTTATTTGGCGTTTGATCTATCAATCTACTACAAATTTACCTCACGTCCTTTGCCTATCTTGAGGAGCCGTACCCTGAAAGGGATTGACAACCCCTTTAACATGTCGGGTTGTGAGGTGTTGTTCTTTGTGTGCAGGGGCTGTTTACGTTTGTGTGCAGGGAAATACCTACCGCCGCTGTGCTGCATCATCCCTTCCTCTCTGGGAAAATGCAGACGTAGCTTCAAGCTTCTTCAAAAGGAATTTCTGGCGCTGTTGCCGGGGAGGATCTTTAACATAACTAGGTTCCTAATCGCACATCTCATCTCCTTGCAGTTTACATTATTTGCCATTTGCCTCTCGTTTTCCTCTCCCCCACTTCATAACAATTTGCCGTTTTATTCTCCCTCTTGTTCATTTACCTTTTTTCTCTCGATCTTTTATTTGCTTGTGTTACCATGTGTCCTCTATTTGCTCGCATCTTCGCTTGCTAAAATTCTATTGATATGGATCCTCGTCCACTTGCTAATCTTTTCAAAAGATCCAGTTATGATGAACCAACTGCTAGTGATTTGAGCACACTAGATTATCTATATGAAGTTTTGCTTGAGACTCGTGAATCTGAAAATTGTGATGAAGAAATTTATGAAGTGATTCATGATAGCTCCTTGAATGAAAAGCATGATTGCAATAATTTTACTATAAATTCTATTAATGTCAATTGTGCTAATAATATGCAAAACCCCAAGCTTGGGGGTGGTAATTTTGCTATGTCCACTACTTATTGCAATGATCATGATTGGGGTGCTTCTTCTTATGATCTTGAAAATTTATTTAAGCCCCGTGATGAATATGAGATTGGTAATAGTGTTTGCAATAATATTGAAAGTGGGTTTAGAAGAGTGTCAACTGTAGATCCCACATATTTGGAGAATGTTCAATATTATGAATTTTTTGATAAAAGTGGGTTTGCAGAGGTCATGACTTTAGTTAGTGTTAATCCCACTATTTTGGAAGAGTGTCAACTTTGCATGCATGTGGATCGTGTTGAGAATATGTTATGTGATAGCTATTTTGTTGAATTTGCTTATGATCCTACATGTAATTAATATGAGAGAGGAAAATATGGTTCTAGAAATTTTCATGTTACAAAATTACCTTCTTCAGGTCGAGATTGCTATCGTCTCTTTCTTTTACCTTGCATAAGCTAGTTTTTGCTTGCCTTGATAATTCGTTTGCTTATAAAATTCCTATGCATAGGAAGTATGTTAGACTTAGATGTGTTTGTCACGTATTTTATGATGCTCCCTTTGTGCTTCAATTCTTTGCTTTTATGTGAGCATCATTGAAATCTCAATGTCTAGCTAAAAGGGTTTTATTGGGAGGCAACCCAATGAATAAAATTTATTTTTGCTTCTTGCTTTATGTTCTTGAGTGTTAGCACAATTATGCTACTGTTATGATTGTGTTTTTTGTGTTTAGTTAGTGTTTGTGCCAAGCAATGCCTTTGGGAAGACTTGAGTGAAAGTTTATTTGATCTTGCTGAAAAACAGAAACTTTTGCGCTCACGAGATTCACTGTTATTTTTTTACAGAAGAGTGATTTTAAGTTGATTCTTTTTGCAGAGGATTAATAGGCAAATTCCTCATGTCTACCAATTTATTTTATAATTTTTGGAGTTACCGAAGTATTCGAAATTTTCAGATTACTACAGATTGTTCTGTTTTTGACATATTCTGTTTTCTTTGCGTTGTGTGCTTGTTTTGATGATTCTATGATTTTCTTTAATGAGTTTTTGCCATAGAAAAGTTGGAATACAGTAGATATAATGCAAAAACAAAATAAGAATATGTTTGCTACAGTACTTATATTAGTGGTTTGGTTTCTTATACTAATGGATCTCACGAAGGTTTTGTTTGAGTTTTGTGTGATTGAAGTTTTCAAGTTTTGGGTTATCTTACGATGGATGAAGGAATAAGGATAAGCAAAAGGCTAGGCTTGGGGATGACTGAGGCACCCCAAGATAATATTCAAAGAAGTAGCAAGCAACTAAGCTTAGGGATGCCCCCGAGTCGCATCCCCGCTTCCTTCTAACGACCATCGGTATTTTACTTGAAACTATATTTTTATTCGTCACATGATATGAGTTTTGCTTGGAGCGTCTTGTATGATATGAGTCTTTGCTTGTTTTGTTTTGTGTTTGAAGTGTTGAATCTTTGCTGGACACACCCTTTTTAGAGAGCCAAAAATTATGCTATGCTTGCTCCTATGCTTCACTTAAAATTTTGGAGCCATGGACTTGCTCTAGTACTTCACTCATATCTTTTTGAGGCTTTGAGCACGGTGTGCTTTGTTAATTTTGAAGAAATGCTCTCACGCTTCACTTAGATTTATTTGGGAGTTAGTAAATTTTGAAGAAATTCCCTCTTGCTTCACTTAGATTGATTTGAGAGAAAGAAAAAATTATGCTCATGATCTTCACTTATATTTGTTTGAGCTTACCAAAAGCAACATATGAAAATAGTTCCAAAGTGATAAATATCCAAGGAGGATATAATAAAAACTTTCATCAAGATCATTGGACAAAATATACTCGATTCTTAGTAATGGTTTTGAGATATGACGATATGATATGTGAGTCATGTTGATGATTAAGTGTGCTTTAGTAAGAATATTGATGTTAAGGTTTGTGATTCCCTATGCAAGCACGAAAGTCAATAGTTATGCAATGAAATTTATATCCTACTTATGGTCCATTATTCGGTGTTATTTATGCTTAATTCTTGGGTACGAGATTTTTCGCTTTTTGGTTGGTCGCTTCTCAATCTTTTTGTTAGCCTTCATTTTGCACTAAGTATGATCACTACTTGTGCATCCAAAACCCTTTAAACCAGTTTTGCCATATGAGTCCACTATACCTACCTATATGTTGTGTTTCTATGTTGTTCTAAGCAAATTTGCATGTGCCATCTCTAATGTTTAAAATAGATTTCTCTTTTGTGTGCTCTACTACCCGCGAGGCGGTAAAGGGTAGCCAATATTTTCCATGCTACGTGTGTTATTCCCACAATGAGTGTTTATTCACTTGTCATTGCACGAGAGTACGGCGAAGGTATTAGGGATGCCCATTCCCAAAATGAAAAATGAATTTACTTTATGTTGTCAAATAATAAATTCCTTGGAAAGTGTTGGTATGAAAGGCACCCGTGGATACGGCTAGCCATGGAAAGTGAAAGTTATGGTGGAAAAAGGAATAAACTTTATTTTTTGTTTGGGAACCGCCTATTATGTATCTAGTATGGAAAGTGTTGGGATGCTCCAAGTCGTTTTCAATGGTAGGAAAAGTATGCCTCTCAAAAATAATTTTATCTCTCAATTTAAGCTTTGAGCTCTGGCACCTCTACAAATCACTACTTCCCTCCGCGAAGGGCCTTTCTTTTACTTATGCTATTTTTATTTTGAATTTGAGTCTCCATCTTCTCTTATAAGCAACAACTAAGGGGCACTATGATCGTATTTGAGCATTGGGTGTAGCTAATATTCGAGTGTGTTTCATGAATGGATCAATGATTGAGCATGATGGGCTAGGGATAACTTGCTTTAGTGTTGATATTTTGAAAGACATGGTTGCTTGTTGGTATGCTTGAGTATTAAAGTCTTCATGTCAAAACTAGACTATTGCTTTGAATCATATAAAACACCATATGTGCATGCTATAAAGAAAAGAATGTGATGAACATGTTAGGTTGCATTCCACATCAAAAGTCTGTTTTTATCATTAACCTACTCGAGGAAGAGCAGGAATTAAGCTTAGGGATGCTGATACGTCTCCGACGTATCTATATATTTTGATTGTTCCATGCTGTTATATTATCATTCTTGGATGTTTTACAATCATTTTATAGTCATTTTTTGGTACTAATATATTGACATAGTGCCAAGTGCCAGTTGCTGTTTTCTGCATGTTTTTTACATCGCAGGAAATCAATATTAGACGGAGTCCAAATGCCACGCCACTTTATGATGATTTTTTATGGACCAAAAGGAAGAAGTTGGGCCCTGGTTGCACCTGGGGGGAGTCCCAAGGAGGGGACAACCCACCAGGGCGCGCCAGGAGGCCCAGGCGCGCCCTGGTGGGTCGTGCCCACCTCGGGTGCCCCCCGGACCGCCTCTTTGCTCTATAAATACCCCAATATTTCAGAAACCCTAGGGGAGTCGATGAAATATTCATCCAGCCGCTGCAGAGTCCAGAACCACCAGATCCAATCTAGGCACCATCACGGAGGGGTTCACCACTTCCATTTGTGCCTCTTTGATGATGTGTGAGTAGTTCTTTGTAGACCTAGGGGTCCGTAGTTAGTAGCTAGATGGCTTCCTCTCTCTCTCTCTCTCTCTCTCTCTCTCTCTTCCTCTCTCTTGATTATCAATACAAGGGTCTCTTGGAGATCCATATGATGTAAGTCTTTTGGCGGTGTGTTTGTTGGGATCCGATGAACTTCGAGTTTATGATCAGATCTATGTTTTTATCCATGAAAGTTATTTGAGTCTTCTTTGATCTCTTATATGCATGATTTCTTACAGCCTCGCATTTCTTCTCCGATATTTGGGTTTTGTTTGGCCAACTTGTTGTCTTTATCTTGCAATGGGAAGAGTTGCCCGGTAGTGGGTTTGATCTTACGGTGCTTGATCCCAGTGACAGAAAGGGAACCGACATGTATGTATCATTGCTACTAAGGATAAAAAGATGAGATCTATATCTGCCGCAATATATAAATGGATCTTGTCTACATCATGTCATCATTCTTATTGCATTACTCTATTTTCTCATGAACTTAATACACTAGATGCATGCTGGATAGCGGTCGATGTGTGGAGTAATAGTAGTAGATGCAGACAGGAGTCGGTCTACTAATCTTGGACGTGATGCCTATATAATGATCATTGCCTGGATATCGTCATGATTATTTGAAGTTCTGTCAATTGCCCAACAGCAATTGTTTTCCCACCATTTGCTATTTTTCTCGAGAGAAACCACTAGTGAAACCTATGGCCCCCGGGTCTCTTTTGATCATATTTGCCTTTGCGATCTATTTTCTCTTGCATTTATTTTCAGATCTATGGAAGCAAAAATACAAAAATACCTTGCTGCAATTTATTCTTATTTATTTTATTTGGCGTTTGATCTATCAATCTACTACAAATTTACCTCACGTCCTTTGCCTATCTTGAGGAGTCGTACCCTGAAAGGGATTGACAACCCCTTTAACATGTCGGGTTGTGAGGTGTTGTTCTTTGTGTGCAGGGGCTGTTTACGTTTGTGTGCAGGGAAATACCTACCGCCGCTGTGCTGCATCATCCCTTCCTCTCTGGGAAAATGCAGATGTAGCTTCAAGCTTCTTCAAAAGGAATTTCTGGCGCTGTTGCCGGGGAGGATCTTTAACATAACTAGGTTCCTAATCGCACATCTCATCTCCTTGCAGTTTACATTATTTGCCATTTGCCTCTCGTTTTCCTCTCCCCCACTTCATAACAATTTGCCGTTTTATTCTCCCTCTTGTTCGTTTACCTTTTTTCTCTCGATCTTTTATTTGCTTGTGTTACCATGTGTCCTCTATTTGCTCGCATCTTCGCTTGCTAAAATTCTATTGATATGGATCCTCGTCCACTTGCTAATCTTTTCAAAAGATCCAGTTATGATGAACCAACTGCTAGTGATTTGAGCACACTAGATTATCTATATGAAGTTTTGCTTGAGACTCGTGAATCTGAAAATTGTGATGAAGAAATTTATGAAGTGATTCATGATAGCTCCTTGAATGAAAAGCATGATTGCAATAATTTTACTATAAATTCTATTAATGTCAATTGTGCTAATAATATGCAAAACCCCAAGCTTGGGGGTGGTAATTTTGCTATGTCCACTACTTATTGCAATGATCATGATTGGGGTGCTTCTTCTTATGATCTTGAAAATTTATTTAAGCCCCGTGATGAATATGAGATTGGTAATAGTGTTTGCAATAATATTGAAAGTGGGTTTAGAAGAGTGTCAACTGTAGATCCCACATATTTGGAGAATGTTCAATATTATGAATTTTTTGATAAAAGTGGGTTTGCAGAGGTCATGACTTTAGTTAGTGTTAATCCCACTATTTTGGAAGAGTGTCAACTTTGCATGCATGTGGATCGTGTTGAGAATATGTTATGTGATAGCTATTTTGTTGAATTTGCTTATGATCCTACATGTAATTAATATGAGAGAGGAAAATATGGTTCTAGAAATTTTCATGTTACAAAATTACCTTCTTCAGGTCGAGATTGCTATCGTCTCTTTCTTTTACCTTGCATAAGCTAGTTTTTGCTTGCCTTGATAATTCGTTTGCTTATAAAATTCCTATGCATAGGAAGTATGTTAGACTTAGATGTGTTTGTCACGTATTTTATGATGCTCCCTTTGTGCTTCAATTCTTTGCTTTTATGTGAGCATCATTGAAATCTCAATGTCTAGCTAAAAGGGTTTTATTGGGAGGCAACCCAATGAATAAAATTTATTTTTGCTTCTTGCTTTATGTTCTTGAGTGTTAGCACAATTATGCTACTGTTATGATTGTGTTTTTTGTGTTTAGTTAGTGTTTGTGCCAAGCAATGCCTTTGGGAAGACTTGAGTGAAAGTTTATTTGATCTTGCTGAAAAACAGAAACTTTTGCGCTCACGAGATTCACTGTTATTTTTTTACAGAAGAGTGATTTTAAGTTGATTCTTTTTGCAGAGGATTAATAGGCAAATTCCTCATGTCTACCAATTTATTTTATAATTTTTGGAGTTACCGAAGTATTCGAAATTTTCAGATTACTACAGATTGTTCTGTTTTTGACATATTCTGTTTTCTTTGCGTTGTGTGCTTGTTTTGATGATTCTATGATTTTCTTTAATGAGTTTTTGCCATAGAAAAGTTGGAATACAGTAGATATAATGCAAAAACAAAATAAGAATATGTTTGCTACAGTACTTATATTAGTGGTTTGGTTTCTTATACTAATGGATCTCACGAAGGTTTTGTTTGAGTTTTGTGT
>NC_041383.1:44770546-44772019 GCF_002162155.2 Triticum dicoccoides
TTTCTATGTTGTTCTAAGCAAATTTGCATGTGCCATCTCTAATGTTTAAAATAGATTTCTCTTTTGTGTGCTCTACTACCCGCGAGGCGGTAAAGGGTAGCCAATATTTTCCATGCTACGTGTGTTATTCCCACAATGAGTGTTTATTCACTTGTCATTGCACGAGAGTACGGCGAAGGTATTAGGGATGCCCATTCCCAAAATGAAAAATGAATTTACTTTATGTTGTCAAATAATAAATTCCTTGGAAAGTGTTGGTATGAAAGGCACCCGTGGATACGGCTAGCCATGGAAAGTGAAAGTTATGGTGGAAAAAGGAATAAACTTTATTTTTTGTTTGGGAACCGCCTATTATGTATCTAGTATGGAAAGTGTTGGGATGCTCCAAGTCGTTTTCAATGGTAGGAAAAGTATGCCTCTCAAAAATAATTTTATCTCTCAATTTAAGCTTTGAGCTCTGGCACCTCTACAAATCACTACTTCCCTCCGCGAAGGGCCTTTCTTTTACTTATGCTATTTTTATTTTGAATTTGAGTCTCCATCTTCTCTTATAAGCAACAACTAAGGGGCACTATGATCGTATTTGAGCATTGGGTGTAGCTAATATTCGAGTGTGTTTCATGAATGGATCAATGATTGAGCATGATGGGCTAGGGATAACTTGCTTTAGTGTTGATATTTTGAAAGACATGGTTGCTTGTTGGTATGCTTGAGTATTAAAGTCTTCATGTCAAAACTAGACTATTGCTTTGAATCATATAAAACACCATATGTGCATGCTATAAAGAAAAGAATGTGATGAACATGTTAGGTTGCATTCCACATCAAAAGTCTGTTTTTATCATTAACCTACTCGAGGAAGAGCAGGAATTAAGCTTAGGGATGCTGATACGTCTCCGACGTATCTATATATTTTGATTGTTCCATGCTGTTATATTATCATTCTTGGATGTTTTACAATCATTTTATAGTCATTTTTTGGTACTAATATATTGACATAGTGCCAAGTGCCAGTTGCTGTTTTCTGCATGTTTTTTACATCGCAGGAAATCAATATTAGACGGAGTCCAAATGCCACGCCACTTTATGATGATTTTTTATGGACCAAAAGGAAGAAGTTGGGCCCTGGTTGCACCTGGGGGGAGTCCCAAGGAGGGGACAACCCACCAGGGCGCGCCAGGAGGCCCAGGCGCGCCCTGGTGGGTCGTGCCCACCTCGGGTGCCCCCCGGACCGCCTCTTTGCTCTATAAATACCCCAATATTTCAGAAACCCTAGGGGAGTCGATGAAATATTCATCCAGCCGCTGCAGAGTCCAGAACCACCAGATCCAATCTAGGCACCATCACGGAGGGGTTCACCACTTCCATTTGTGCCTCTTTGATGATGTGTGAGTAGTTCTTTGTAGACCTAGGGGTCCGTAGTTAGTAGCTAGATGGCTTCCTCTCTCTCTCTCTCTCTCTCTCTCTCTCTCT
>NC_041383.1:44772456-44778959 GCF_002162155.2 Triticum dicoccoides
ATATCTTTTTGAGGCTTTGAGCACGGTGTGCTTTGTTAATTTTGAAGAAATGCTCTCACGCTTCACTTAGATTTATTTGGGAGTTAGTAAATTTTGAAGAAATTCCCTCTTGCTTCACTTAGATTGATTTGAGAGAAAGAAAAAATTATGCTCATGATCTTCACTTATATTTGTTTGAGCTTACCAAAAGCAACATATGAAAATAGTTCCAAAGTGATAAATATCCAAGGAGGATATAATAAAAACTTTCATCAAGATCATTGGACAAAATATACTCGATTCTTAGTAATGGTTTTGAGATATGACGATATGATATGTGAGTCATGTTGATGATTAAGTGTGCTTTAGTAAGAATATTGATGTTAAGGTTTGTGATTCCCTATGCAAGCACGAAAGTCAATAGTTATGCAATGAAATTTATATCCTACTTATGGTCCATTATTCGGTGTTATTTATGCTTAATTCTTGGGTACGAGATTTTTCGCTTTTTGGTTGGTCGCTTCTCAATCTTTTTGTTAGCCTTCATTTTGCACTAAGTATGATCACTACTTGTGCATCCAAAACCCTTTAAACCAGTTTTGCCATATGAGTCCACTATACCTACCTATATGTTGTATTTCTATGTTGTTCTAAGCAAATTTGCATGTGCCATCTCTAATGTTTAAAATAGATTTCTCTTTTGTGTGCTCTACTACCCGCGAGGCGGTAAAGGGTAGCCAATATTTTCCATGCTACGTGTGTTATTCCCACAATGAGTGTTTATTCACTTGTCATTGCACGAGAGTACGGCGAAGGTATTAGGGATGCCCATTCCCAAAATGAAAAATGAATTTACTTTATGTTGTCAAATAATAAATTCCTTGGAAAGTGTTGGTATGAAAGGCACCCGTGGATACGGCTAGCCATGGAAAGTGAAAGTTATGGTGGAAAAAGGAATAAACTTTATTTTTTGTTTGGGAACCGCCTATTATGTATCTAGTATGGAAAGTGTTGGGATGCTCCAAGTCGTTTTCAATGGTAGGAAAAGTATGCCTCTCAAAAATAATTTTATCTCTCAATTTAAGCTTTGAGCTCTGGCACCTCTACAAATCACTACTTCCCTCCGCGAAGGGCCTTTCTTTTACTTATGCTATTTTTATTTTGAATTTGAGTCTCCATCTTCTCTTATAAGCAACAACTAAGGGGCACTATGATCGTATTTGAGCATTGGGTGTAGCTAATATTCGAGTGTGTTTCATGAATGGATCAATGATTGAGCATGATGGGCTAGGGATAACTTGCTTTAGTGTTGATATTTTGAAAGACATGGTTGCTTGTTGGTATGCTTGAGTATTAAAGTCTTCATGTCAAAACTAGACTATTGCTTTGAATCATATAAAACACCATATGTGCATGCTATAAAGAAAAGAATGTGATGAACATGTTAGGTTGCATTCCACATCAAAAGTCTGTTTTTATCATTAACCTACTCGAGGAAGAGCAGGAATTAAGCTTAGGGATGCTGATACGTCTCCGACGTATCTATATATTTTGATTGTTCCATGCTGTTATATTATCATTCTTGGATGTTTTACAATCATTTTATAGTCATTTTTTGGTACTAATATATTGACATAGTGCCAAGTGCCAGTTGCTGTTTTCTGCATGTTTTTTACATCGCAGGAAATCAATATTAGACGGAGTCCAAATGCCACGCCACTTTATGATGATTTTTTATGGACCAAAAGGAAGAAGTTGGGCCCTGGTTGCACCTGGGGGGAGTCCCAAGGAGGGGACAACCCACCAGGGCGCGCCAGGAGGCCCAGGCGCGCCCTGGTGGGTCGTGCCCACCTCGGGTGCCCCCCGGACCGCCTCTTTGCTCTATAAATACCCCAATATTTCAGAAACCCTAGGGGAGTCGATGAAATATTCATCCAGCCGCTGCAGAGTCCAGAACCACCAGATCCAATCTAGGCACCATCACGGAGGGGTTCACCACTTCCATTTGTGCCTCTTTGATGATGTGTGAGTAGTTCTTTGTAGACCTAGGGGTCCGTAGTTAGTAGCTAGATGGCTTCCTCTCTCTCTCTCTCTCTCTCTCTCTCTCTCTCTCTCTCTTGATTATCAATACAAGGGTCTCTTGGAGATCCATATGATGTAAGTCTTTTGGCGGTGTGTTTGTTGGGATCCGATGAACTTCGAGTTTATGATCAGATCTATGTTTTTATCCATGAAAGTTATTTGAGTCTTCTTTGATCTCTTATATGCATGATTGCTTATAGCCTCATATTTCTTCTCCGGTATTTGGGTTTTGTTTGGCCAACTTGATCTATTTATCTTGCAATGGGAAGAGGTGCCCGGTAGTGGGTTCGATCTTACGATGCTTGATCCCAGTGACAGAAAGCGAACCGACACGTATGTATCGTTGCTACTAAGGATAAAAAGATGAGATCTATATCTGCCGCAATAGATACATAGATCTCGTCTACATCATGTCATCGTTCTTATTGCATTACTCCGTTTTCTCATGGACTTAGTACACTAGATGCATGCTGGATAGCGGTCGATGTGTGGAGTAATAGTAGTAGATGCAGGCAGGAGTCGGTCTACTAATCTTGGACGTGATGCCTATATAATGATCATTGCTTGGATATCGTCATGATTATTTGAAATTCTATCAATTGCCCAACAGTAATTGTTTTCCCACCATTTGCTATTTTTCTCGAGAGAAGCCACTAGTGAAACCTACGGCTCCGGGTCTCTTTTGATCATATTTGCATTTGCGATCTATTTTCTCTTGCATTTATTTTCAGATCTATAGCAAAAATACAAAAATACCTTGCTGCAATTTATTCTTATTTATTTTATTTGGCGTTTGATCTATCAATCTACTACAAATTTACCTCACGTCCTTTGCCTATCTTGAGGCACCGTACCCCGAAAGGGATTGACAACCCCTTTAACACGTCAGGTTGCGAGGGGTTGTTCTTTGTGTGCAGGGGATGTTTACTTTGTGTTGCTTGGTTCTCCTACTGGTTCGATAACCTTGGTTTCATATCTGAGGGAAATACCTATCGCCGTTTTGCTGCATCATCCCTTCCTCTTTGGGGAAATATCGACGTAGCTTCAAGCGACATCAACCAGTCCCGCGCGATAGCATGCCACAACTCTTTCGCCAGGGGCACCTACACATTGTGTGGAAGCCATCCTCTCATTCCACACCACAAAGAAGACACACGTCAGAAAGCTCGAGGTGACGAGAAAATTTATTTGCCCGGGTAGCAAGCGAGTTGGAAACTAGCCTTCATGCGAAGACGCGTACCTTTGGGGGAGAAGGGCACCCCCATATGGTCTTCCAGATGGGGCCCTACTCGTTGCAGTCGCCAGTAGACGCTCGCGCTCGTTCATGGCGAGCCGATATGCAGAGCGAAAGGTAAAGATACCGTTCTTCTCCGGAGCCCATGCAATGACGCCGTCAGTGATGCAAGGTGACGTGCGAATGTTGGTGATGGTCGCAACGTCTGCTGGAAGGAAATACCACTGTAGCACATCCGTACGCCAGGCGCCAGACACGTCCAAGTGCTCCGAGACCCGGCGAAGACGGCAAGTCCCCTGCTGCATGATTGGCTGGGTCGTCGGTACTGTTGGGAGCCAACGGTTGTGCCAAATGCGTCTGTTCCGGTCATCTCCGACTCGCCAGACAATCCCCTTTTTGAGGAGCTCAAGGCCGTATTGGATGGCATGCCATGTGGGGGATGCGTTACCAGAGAAAACAGTGTCCTCCAGTCGACCGTTCGAATAATATCGGGCTTTGAGGACCTGCAATCATAAGCTGTTAGGATTAGATAGAAGTCGACACGCCTGCCGTGCCAGGAGGGCTTGGTTAAAGAGATGGAAGTCTTTGAAACCCAGATCACCCTTCATTTTATGAGCTAGAATATATGGACAGGCCGTCCAATGCATTTTCCGCTTGCCCTTAGATGAACCCCACCAGAAGTTCCGCACCATCCTGTTAAGATTGTCGCACACTGACATCCGAAGTTTAAAAATCCCTATAATAACGCCGCAACTCTTTAGTGGTCTAAGAGTGTGGTTTATTTGGCTGGTAAGAAATATTGCACGGCCACTGTCATCTTCGTGAAGGTTTTTCCTCCAGTGTCACTTAATTTGGCTTGTTTTGTGCCGTCTCGGCGAGCTGGATGATTTGGCGTTGCACAGAAACTGCAGATTGGTTGCAACAGTTGTCACCATGTCTACAAGCTAGCTAGTGATGTTAGCTCAAAACTCATGACGGGCACTCAAAACAGAGGAAGTGTAGTAGCAAAAAAGGGAAAAGCAGAGGAAGTGTCTAATGGAATGAAACGTTGGGCCGGGATCAATACACGCTACATATAGTACTGGGCTGGACCCGGGAGTAACACTGTTCTCATTCTCACGCTACTGAGTCGGCTCCTATTCGCCTCCCATGGTCAGGCTCCTATTCGCCTCCCATGGTCAGCAAATGGCGCGCCGACTATTTCCCGCATAAAGCGAGACCGTAGGAATTCTCGCTGAAGGGTGTACAGTAATTGGACCAGCCCATTTTCGTGCACAGTTAAATGAAAAGGCAATGAAAATGGGAGAAGCGGGGATCAATCCCTGGTCTGCTGGGAGATGGCTCATTCTGCTAGCCAGTGCGTCTGTGTCTCGCAAGTGATAAGCATTAGGTGTGTTGTGTACTTGAGGCGAATGAAGCCGGGTTTTCCATTAGTTTTCATGGACTTTTTATCTGTTTTTTTTCATTTTGTTTTTTGACAGGGTTTTTTTTCTTCTTTTTTTTGCCTGGTTTTCGTTGTTATTCTCCATTTATTGTTTGGATTTATTTTTTCCTCTCATTTTTTTGTCTTTTCTTATGTTTGTTTTCTTTTGAACTCTACATTTCTGTATATGTCAAAAATATTTTTCTAATACATTTTTATCATTTTTCCAATACCAATTTAATTTTTTTAATGCCTTATGAACTTTATTTCTATACAGATTTTTCAATATTTTTGAAATGCTTAATTAACATTTTTAAAATACAGGATTTTTTTTTTCAAATACAATGTCCACATATTTTCTATACACCCATTTAAACATTTTCAAATTCTTTATGAGCATTTTACAAATACAAGACTAACATGTTTTTCGCACATCACCAACATTTTTTCTATACATGTTTAACATTTTTAAATGCTTGGTCGACATTTTTCAAATGCTTAATTCACATGTTTATGTACATGATAAAAAAATCATCTTTATTTAAATACGTGGTAAACATTTTTTATTCACATTTAACATTTTCAAAATGCATGACTAACATTTTTTCAAATACTTGTTCAACATTTTTTCTAAATTCTCGTTAACAGTTTTTTTCATATATGGTCAACATTTTGATATACACATTTAACATTTTCCAAATGCTTCAATAACATTTTTTAAATATTTGTTCCACATTTTTCAAATCATAAATTATGTTTTATATACATTGTAAAAAAATCATCATTTTTATAATACATGGTCAATATTTCTCTATACACATTTAACATATTTTAAATACTTGATTAACATTTTTCAAAACATTATGTATAGCATATTTTTGTAATATATATCTTTAGAATGTTAGGAAGCGTAACCGAAAAAAAAGAAAGAAAACAAAATTAAAAACAAAACAAAAACGACGCACTGGCGTCCCCTATAACTGGCCGCCCATACGCGAGACAACGTACAGGGCGCGAGCGCAATGGCTAGCCCAGTAGCTTCTAGTGTAGAGCTGCGGTAGCAAACCGTTTCTTTGGTTTTATTGTAGTTTGTCTACCCCTAAATAATATACGCCATTTTTTATCTTTTTCCTTTTCACGATTTTTTATATTTTTTATTTTCATAATATATAGTGAACTTTTTCCAAAATACACACTGAACAACTGTTAATATATGTTCAAGTTTGTTTAAATACGGTGAATTTTTTAGTAATATATGCTGAAAATTTTCAAAACATGCATTGACTTTTGTAAAATACACTGAATAATTTCTTAGTATACGCTGAACATTTTCAGAATACACATTTAACATTTCTTTTAAATCCATTTAAAAATTTCTTAGTATACCATGAACATTTTCAAAATACCTATTGATTTTTTTTTGTAAAAAATGCTTAACATTTTCTTAGTATATGATGAACATTTTATAATGCACAGTGTACTTTTTATAATATACAGCAAACATTTTCTTAATACATGGCGAACTTTTTGTATACTAATACAAAAACAGATAAAAAAGGAAAACGATAAGAAAAGAAAAAGAAATAGGAAACAGTAAAAAGAGAAACAGAAGATACAACCAACCCTAGTAGGCCGTCCAACTGGGGCGTTCCGAGGGACGCTCTCTGAGTGAAGCTACCGCTATTTACCGTCAGCAGCGGCAAATAGGATTGGCCCTCCCACGGATGCTGCTTTCGATTAGTTCAATGGAACAAGATTGAATGCCTAAATGAACAAACTTATATT
>NC_041383.1:44779274-44794601 GCF_002162155.2 Triticum dicoccoides
GCACTCTTATATTGTTGAAAGTTTTGTCAACCGATTAAAAAAACTTACTGATTCCCATATACTCCCTCCGTTTCTAAATATTTGTCTTTTTCGAGATCTCAAATAGACTATCACATACGGATGTTTATAGACACATCTTAAAGTGTAGATTCACTCATTTTGCTTCATACTATATAGTCATTTGTTGAAATCTCTAGAAAGACAAATATTTAGGAACGGCGGGAGTATATCGATAGGTTTACAGTGAACAGGAGCTGATTTACCTGCAAAAAAAAAGGCAACTGACATGTTGCGGCATCACTGCAAAATCGAATTCTGCTGGACATAGTCGCGGCTTGCTTCTTCATCAGCTTTTTTGCCTCAGACTTAGATATTATCATCGAGCATGCAGCACCAAATTGCTGTGTATATTACCATAGAGGATAAAATAAATCCCTGTTGCTTCTTTGAATCGTTTGAAGTTTATACACCAAGTTCTTGTGTTTCTTCTGTAAGAGAAAATAAAAGCAACTTAGAAGTAGCTCGTAGGATGATGCATGCACATTATCTCTGAACCTATTCGTGCAGTGAAGAGTGCACACAAAACACGGGCGTGATCTGATGGGCTTAAAGGTGTGATTCGTATTCTACCTTTTCCTATATTATATTATGTGGTCGATACGGATTTGTGATCGCAGAAACGTAATCAGATCGCAAAGGTGGAATTAATACAGCTGCCTGTGCACTTGTTCTTAATTATGCTTTTTCTAGAAGAATATTAGTTTATGGTGGATACTGTAGCAGTCTGAAAAAAGTTCGATATACAACAGCAAAACATGTGGATTGACGGGAGGAAGACCGTGGCTTGCAAGCGTGTGCGACGCTGTGCTATCTCTAGCATAAGGCATGTCGTCGAGGAAGCAAGGCCCAATACCCAACAAGTACAGAGGCGAACAAACAATTTGGCCCAGCTGGTGGTTGTATACTTGTTCGGAATTAATTTTATGTGAACCACCCCTAAAAAAAATGAGCCAATACTAGGAGCTTTTTTTTTCTTTCAAATACCACCTTTTTGTGTTATAAAACATCATGCAGCGCAAAGCTATCGAACTTTCAATGTCGGCTTCCACAAAAATTGATTGTCTGCTTGAGTAAATAACATGCTAGAAATAATAATCATTGTTCTTTTAGACCACACCAGTTCTACATAGCCACAATGACAAGAAACTGTTACGCTCTAAGGGAAGTGTATATTTACTTGGCCAATAATGTCAAACTTATGCATATTCCTTCAAAACTCGTAGTGTTATGAGGAACAAACATTCCGTGCCACCTCGGAGTCCCCATAAGTCACATCTCAATGTCACTTTTTGAACTGTTTTTTTTTCTCATGGATTTTATTGACTCAAAATTAATCATCAAGGGGATACAAACATAATACAAACAGAATGAGCACACACCCAGCCTATGCATGATTAGGGTGCATACAGCTAACACATATACGCGTGCATACACATGCCTCCACAAAGAGCAAAATCATACAAGACCGAAACTATGTCTAGTTAGAGGAAAAAGATGAAAACAAACTCGGAAGCAATCAAAACAAGGACGACAGACTATAAAACGAACATATGCACCAAACATCTCTTGACTTCGCAAGGATAACGAGAAAATTTCTACAGCAACAACGCCTCCAAAGAGAGAACGTCGCTCAAACGTCGCCGGTGTTGGATCCAGCCACCAAAGGTCAGATTCTGTTTTTCACCTTGAAGATTAATTTCATACAAGTCTGAACAATGATTTCAACAATGTAACCACGTAAAATCATCGTTATCGTCAGGTATAGTCAATTAGGTCTGGACCTAGTATTTTCACCATGAAGTTGGAGACCATGTATTCACAGACGGAAAAAAATGACCTAGTGACAAAAAGGTGAGAGAACATACATAGATTTACTCGTATACAGTTCCACTTTGGAATCAGCACTTGGTTCCTCCTTTGCAGGCCTTATTAAAATATTCCTCACCGTCTCTACACACTGATCCACTCCCGAAATGGGCATCTCCGACGACCAAAAAAGGATCACCTGGGTGCATGCGGCCCATACCAAAGATAGTGGGTACAGAGCTACAAACAATGGCAAATCCATCGTCACCTTTCCCCGCCGCTCTTGCGCTAGACATGTTAACAAAACACAAGAAGAAATGTTGATATCGACGCATGCATGGGTTAAGTAAGCAATCATGGGTCCCACACGTCATCGCAATTAAAGGAGAGGAGATCACGCAACGTATCCTTTAGATACCTAGCTAGCATACCCTTGTGTTCTTAACTAACTTGATTATGTTGCGATCTCTCCAATCTAATTGATGAAAGCAGCACAAAGCTGTTCACTAATAAGCTTGCACTGCAAGGTCAATAAAGGGATGGAGAAAAGTTGCACCGGCCGCGATGTAGATAATGGATAGCTACTTACTAGCCATTACTAGGGTTTATGTTCTTATGGCGATGTAGATAGATTAATCAACGCCGGCCACGTAATTGAAAGTGTATCGGTACATCAAGTCAAGTCGCGCACATGGTGCCTGCCCATACATGCTTGTCGGGTCTGCTGGTACGGTAGGTAAATATTCCTGTCTAGTCGGAGAAGGAGTAGCTACAAAGTGTGGTATTGTATGTATTGTGATAATCAAGTTGTGTATGACTTTTTTGAGACGACGTTTGGTATGACTTAATTACCAACTTGATGAACCAAAAAAGTGTTTTACTACTTTTTTCAGTGGTAGATTAGAAAGTATGAATACATAGTTAACGTTTGTCTTCTTTCCTGGAAAACATTAATTGTAGCCGATGGATGGGCCAGAGTTTTGTGAAAAGCTAGCCTCCAATAAATGGATCTAAATTAATTTACTGTGCCAGTCGCTACCACACATATATGCTTTGTCGGTAAGCTTTGCAAAATCAACATCTATCAGATTCAGCCGTCATGTCGATCGTCATGGTTTGTTCGATCTAGGGTTAGTTGTTGATCAAATGGATTTGTTCACGAACAGAACAACGCCGGCCAACCACGCGCCTAAAGCCGATCGATCCACGCGACTCGCGGTGCATATGCATGATCTCAACTTGGTGATAGAGCACCCTTTCATGGACCCACATATCTGCTCCATCCATCCAAGCCTACACCTGCATGGGAATCTAGCTAGCCTCTCAGAGATTAAAGGATTGAGATATGCTGACTGATTAGAGATCAAATCATTATGAGGCCTCAATCATTATTATCTTCCCATATCTATGAATTTTCACGTAACAACATCTCCTTAGATACTTCTAAACAACGTTGGAGTTCTTCAACAATATTTTTCCCATGCAATTCCTGGCAAAAAGTTGACAGAAGACATAAATAACTAATGCATCGGACAAGTGTAAGACACTGCTAAGATACTTGCGGCGTCAAAAAGAGGCAAGCTATCTATGCATGTATGACCTAACAACGGCCGGCGCAGTCCGCACTTCTTTAATTGCAAGTAGTATCGATATAGAGGCAATTAACCGCTTAACCACCACATCAACCAAAAGATAAAACCATATAGTAATATCGATAAATGGAACCCAACGCTTCACCTAATGCTATTCTTATTCACACGCCTAAATAGCACTGTGTGTTAAGTTTCTCTCTTGAAAATGATGACACGTTCAATGTTTTTTTAATAAACTTGCTTGTTGATGTGACGCGAAGACATTGCGCCGCCGCGTTGGGCGATTATGTTATAGTGGTGCTAATGATTGCCAAAGTGGCTGGTTTTGGACATGACGTTGAGAAGAGATAGGCCTGAATAGTAATCCAAGAAAGAGTCCTCAGATGACATATTTTTTCCATGCACGCAAACGAGAGAGATATGTACTTTTTGGTGGAACTATGTGCCCGGCTGCTTGATGCATGTCTTAATTAACCATACAAGGGTCATCAAGTTAACACTTTCTTAACTTGCATATCAAAACATATAGATGGCATGCACTTTTGCTAAAAGAAGAATGCTTATCATTTAGATATGCTGCTTTGTTCAATGAGGCTATACACTTCAACATGGAAAATAATCTAAATGATTGCACCACTTTTTTGGCCTTATTGGAACTTAAGTCTCAAATAATCCAAAACTAATTTGTTATCTAAAGATACGTACAAATTTGTGTCCTAGCACATTAGCAAATAGATAATATAACCATGCTATATACTCCTTTAAGATACAAACATTAGTGCTAATTACTCTCCATAATTATGGTCCAAGTATGCTCTAGGATATAAAAACAACAGATGAGTCACCATATACTCCGAATTTCAAGTAAAAGCTTGAATAAAGACATTGGAAGGAGAAAAGAAAAAAGAAAACCCGGGAATTACTTGAAAATGGGGAGTGCGTAGCAAAGAGTTAATAAGAGGCAAACTAGATGAAATGGGAAGTTGGATAATGTCTCTAAAAAACAAATAAAAAATACAATTTTATACTATAAATTGTGACATGCATTTTGTTCCTGTGTGGGTGGGTGTTTGTTTAAAATAGAAATATTTCAAGAAATATTAAAGCATGACATTTGGACATATCGTATGTCCAAGACTGCATAAAGTGTGATGATATATTTGTTTATGAATGAATACAAATAATTGAGTCTGTAGATACACTTTTTTTCTTCTAATTTTGTATATTGATCATGTTCGCTATATTTAATATATCATTTATGACATTAGTTTTTGTATTACCTGATTTTCTACCTTGTGTGCTCTGAAACATTTGCAAAATAATAATGATATTAAGGACTAAAAAGTAAGAACTAAAATAAGATCTAATTTTTTAGAAGGATTGCGAACAATAATATTGACAAAAGAGAGACTTGGTTTGGACTATACCTACCCTTGTCACATCAAAAATGATTGTCACACCCTTTTTACAAATATATGTCCACTTGACATGCATATCAATTAATATGTATTCAATTCTTTGAACAAAATACTCATATAATGTACTAGGTTTGTACTTATGCATTGTCATGCGCTAAGTTTAGCTAGTTCACATTCTTTAATAATTGGTTAATTTACAAAACACATCCATCCATTATGAAGTCAGTATTTAAAGCATTTGATATGTGAGATGGATAGTACACCCATTCCTCTTTGTTGATGTATATAGGATAGGTTAGACATATGCCAAGCTAAGCCTGTTTAGCTTACCTTTACGTTGGACTAATCATGCATTACAAACAAACATTCCAATGCGTATAGGGTACATACACCCGTTCCTCTTTGGTGATGGCAACACAGGAAGCACTCCTTTTGAAGCTAGCAATATATATATATATATATATATATATATATATATATATATATATATATATATGCATGTGTAGGTCCCCATCACATTTTTTTTGGGGAAAAGGGGATGTACCCCAACCTATGCATCAGAAAGATGCATACGGCTCATATTATTAATAGGATAGTCCAGTAGCAAAGTCTCGAAAGGTCATAGTACAAACATAAACAAAAGCTCTAAAGAGGAAAGGCCGAAAGCCACAACCGGCTGGCAAAACAATAGGATCACTACATGTCTATCCTATTACATGACCGTCATCCAAACCGGTTGAAAATATCCCGAACTACCATCTCCCATCGGGTAGACGCAGTAAGGTCCCATCACATGGCGCCCAAAGTTAGATGGATCCAACCGCATCACATATATTCACATGGTTTTTTATGCACACATATAATATGTGTTGATGTGACCCGTTTGGTGTTAATAATTAATCATCCAGCTGCTTTAGTCTGAATCCGACAGAACTACAGTGATAGATTATTCGTGGAGAGAGACTATTCATTGCGAAGCTAATTTTTTAGCTTACCGGCGTACGGTTAACCCACACAAAGCTGCTTTAAGACCGATCAATGAATTTTATATATGCACCTAAATGAGGATATAAATTATTCAGACGTTGCTACTTGTAGAAACTCCTGTAGATTACTTTATGCGAGCATAGCCGGGCCAGTGCGGGATTTTTGGCACACACTAGTATATTATGAACTCAGTTATATATCGCCAACTATTTCTCGAAGTCGACTTCTTGACCATGAGCTCATCGAGCCGGCGGACAGCGACGACGCACAATGGAGGCAACGCCGTGACAAAACCTGGTCATTCTCAGGTCAGGCCGGGTTTTGGGCCGGACATGTAAAAGCCTGAGGTGCTTGTGCAAGGCCCGTACCAAAAATAAGCTCAAAATGTATGCATTTTTTCCTAAAAAAAAAGCAGCCCCAGCCTAACCTGTGTAATGGCCAGAAGCCCCAAGTATTTATTTTTTTCTCGCCGTGCTTTGAAAAGCCCAATCCTAAAATCCCAAGCTTGTCCCAACTCAGGCAAAAAAAACATTATTATGCATTTACAGGTATTTTCTCTTGGTCCAACTGAGTAAATTGCACCAATGATACACAAACTTGTCCACTTTAGTCCACAATCTCGCACACACGAAAAGCGGTTGTGTAAACTTGTGTAGCGCGCTTAGTTTAGTAGAAAAATAGCTGAAAGGACGGCAGGAGCTGCCGCGCGGCACGCTAACTGATGGGGAACGTAGTAATTTCAAAAAAAATTCCTACGCACACGCAAGATCATGGTGATGCATAGCAACGAGAGGGAAGAGTATTGTCCACGTACCCTCGTAGACCGAAAGCGGAAGCGTTAGCACAACGCGGTTGATGTACTCGTACGTCTTCACGATCCGACCGATCAAGTACCGAACGTACGGCATCTCCGAGTTCAGAACACGTTCAGCTCGATGACGTCCCACGAACTCCGATCCAGCAGAGCTTTGCGGGAGAGTTCCGTCAGCACGACGGCGCGATGACGGTGTTGATGATGCTACCGACGCAGGGCTTCGCCGATATTACCGAGTTGGAATATGGTGGAGGGGGGCACCACACACAGCTAAGAGATCAAGAGATCAATTGTTGTGTCAAGAGGTGCCCCCCTGCCCCTGTATATAAAGGATCAAGGAGGAGGGGGCGGCCGGCCAGGAGGAGGCGCGCCAGGGACGAGTCCTACTCCCACCGGGAGTAGGACTCCCTCTTTTCCTAGTTGGAGTAGGAGGGGGAAGGAAGGGAGAGAGGAGAGGAAGGAAAGGGGGGGGGGGCGCCGCCCCCCCTCCTCCTTGTCCTATTTGGACTAGAGGGGGAGGGGGCGCGCGGCCTGCCCTGGCCGCCCCTCCTCTTCTCCACTAGGGCCCATTAGGCCCACTAAACCCCCCGGGGGGTTCCGGTAACCCCTCGGTACTCCGATATATGTCTAAAACCTCCCGAAACACTTCCGGTGTCCGAACATAGTCATCCAATATATCGATCTTTACGTTTCGACCATTTCGAGACTCCGCGTTATGTCTGTGATCATATCCAGAACTCCGAACTACCTTAGGTACATCAAAACACAAAAACTCATAATACCGATCGTCACCGAACTATAAGCGTGCGGATCCTACGGGTTCGAGAACTATGTAGACATGACCGAGACATGTCTCCGGTCAATAACCAATAGCGGAACCTGGATGCTCATATTGGCTCCTACATATTCTACGAAGATCTTTATCGGCAAACTGCATAACAACATACGTTGTTCCTTTTGTCATTGGTATGTTACTTGCCCGAGATTCGATCGTCGGTATATCAATACCTAGTTCAATCTCATTGCCGGCAAGTCTCTTTACTCGTTACGTAATGCATCATCCTGCAACTAACTTATTAGCTACATTTCTTGCAAGGCTTATAGTGATGTGCATTACCGAGAGGGCCCAGAGATACCTCTCCGACAATCGGAGTGACAAATCCTAATCTCGAAATACGCCAACTCAACATGTACCTTTGGAGACACCTGTAGAGCTCCTTTATGATCACCCAATTACGTTGTGACGTTTGGTAGCACACAAAGTGTTCCTCCAGTAAATGGGAGTTGCATAATCTCATAGTCATAGGAAAATGTATAAGTCATGAAGAAAGCAATAGCAACATACTAAACGATCAAGTGCTAAGCTAACGGAATGGGTCAAGTCAATCACATCATTCTCCTAATGATGTGATCCCGTTAATCAAATGACAACTCATGTCTATGGCTAGGAAACACAACCATCTTTAATCAACGAGCTAGTCAAGTAGAGGCATACTAGTGACACTGCGTTTGTCTATGTATTCACACATGTATTATGTTTCCGGTTAATACAATTCTAGCATGAGTAATAAACATTTATCATGATATAAGGAAATAAAAAATAACTTTATTATTGCCTCTAGGGCATATTTCCTTCAGTCTCCCACTTGCACAAGAGTCAATAATCTAGATTACGCAGTAATGATTCTAACACCCATGGAGCCTTGGTGCTGATCATGTTTTTCTCGAGGAAGAGGCTTAGTCAATGGGTCTGCAAACATTCAGATCCGTATGTATCTTGCAAATCTCTATGTCTCCCACCTGGACTTGGTCCCAGATGGAATTGAAGCTTCTCTTGATGTGCTTGGTTCTCTTGTGAAATCTGGATTCCTTTGCCAAGGAAATTGCACCAGTATTGTCACAAAAGATTTTCATTGGACCCGATGCACTAGGTATGGCACCTAGATTGGATATGAACTCCTTCATCCAGACTCCTTCATTTGCTGCTTCCAAAGCAGCTATGTCCTCCGCTTTGCATGTAGATCCCGCCACGACGCTTTGTTTAGAACTGCACCAACTGACAGCTCCACCGTTTAATATAAACACGTATTCGGTTTGTGATTTAGAATCGTTCAGATTAGTGTCAAAGCTTGCATCGACGTAACCATTTACGACTAGCTCTTTCTCACCTCCGTAAACAAGAAACATATCCTTAGTCCTTTTCAGGTATTTCAGGATATTCTTGACCGCTGTCCAGTGATCCACTCCTGGATTACTTTGGTACCTCCCTGCTAAGCTTATTGCTAAGCACACATCAGGTCTGGTACACAACATTGCATACATGATAGAGCCTATGGCTGAAGCATAGGGAACATCTTTCATTTTCTCTCTATCTTCTGCAGTGGTCGGGCATTGAGTCCGACTCAACTTCACACCTTGTAATACATGCAAGAACCCTTTCTTTGCTTGATCCATTTTGAATCTTTTCAAAACTTTATCGAGGTATGTGCTTTGTGAAAGTCCAATTAAGCGTCTTGATCTATCTCTATAGATCTTGATGCCCAATATATAAGCAGCTTCACCGAGGTCTTTCATTGAAAAACTTTTATTCAAGTATCCTTTTATGCTATCCAGAAATTCTATATCATTTCCAATCAACAATATGTCGTCTACATATAATATCAAAAATGCTACAGATCCCCCACTCACTTTCTTGTAAATACATGCTTCTCCAAAAGTCTATATAAAACCATATGCTTTGATCACACTATCAAAGCGTTTATTCCAACTCCGAGAGGCTTGCACCAGTCCATAAATGGATCGCTGGAGCTTGCACATTTTGTTAGCACCTTTTGGATCGACAAAACCTTCTGGTTGCATCATATACAACTCTTCTTCTAGAAATCCATTCAGGAATGCAGTTTTGACATCCATTTGCCATATTTCATAATCATAAAATGCAGCAATTGCTAACATGATTCAGACAGACTTAAGCATCGCTACAGATGAGAAAGTCTCATCGTAATCAACCCCTTGAACTTGTCAAAATCCTTTTGCAACAAGTCGAGCTTTGTAGACAGTAACATTACCATCAGCGTCAGTCTTCTTCTTGAAGATTCATTTATTCTCAATGGCTTGCCGATCATCGGGCAAGTCAACCAAAGTCCATACTTTGTTCTCATACATGGATCCCATCTCAGATTTCATGGCCTCAAGCCATTTTGCGGAATATGGGCTCATCATCGCTTCTTCATAGTTCGTAGGTTCGCCATGGTCAAGTAACATGACTTCCAGAATAGGATTACTGTACCACCCTGGTGCGGATCTTACTCTGGTTGACCTACGAGGTTCGGTAGTAACTTGATCTGAAGTTTCATGATCAATATCATTAGCTTCCTCATTAACGGGTGTAGGCGTCACAGGAACCGGTTTCCGTGATGAACTACTTTCCAATAAGGGACCAGGTACAGTTACCTCATCAAGTTCTACTTTCCTCCCACTCGCTTCTTTCGAGAGAAACTCCTTCTCCAGAAAGGATCCAAATTTAGCAACAAAAGTCTTTCCTTCGAATCTATGATAGAAGGTGTACCCAATAGTCTCCTTTGGGTATCCTATGAAGACACATTTCTCCAATTTGGGTTCGAGCTTATCAGGTTGAAGTTTTTTCACATAAGCATCACAACCCAAACTTTAAGAAACGACAAATTTGGTTTCTTGCCAAACCACAATTCATAAGGCATCGTCTCAACGGATTTTGATGGAGCCCTATTTAACGTGAATGCAGCCGTCTCTAAAGCATAACCCCAAAACGATAGCGGTAAATCAGTAAGAGACATCATAGATCGCACCATATCTAGTAAAGTACGATTACGACATTCGGACACACCATTATGTTGTGGTGTTCTGGGTGGCGTGAGTTGCGAAACTATTCCGCATTGTTTCAAATGTAGACCAAACTCGTAACTCAAATATTCTCCTCCATGATCAGATCGTAGAAACTTTATTTTCTTGTTACGATGATTTTCCACTTCACTCTGGAATTCTTTGAACTTTTCAAATGTTTCAGACTTATGTTTCATTAAGTAGATATACCCATATCTGCTCAAATCATCAGTGAAGGTGAGAAAATAACGATACCTGCCGCGAGCCTCAATATTCATTGGACCACATACATCAGTATGTTTGATTTCCAATAAATATGTTGCTCGCTCCATAGTTTCGGAGAACGACATTTTAGTCATCTTGCCCATGAGGCATGGTTCGCAAGTACCAAGTGATTCATAATCAAGTGATTCCAAAAGTCCATTAGTATGGAGTTTCTTCATGCGCTTTACACCAATATGACCCAAACGGCAGTGCCACAAATAAGTTGCACTATCATTATCAACTCTGCATCTTTTGGCTTCAACATTATGAATATGTGTATCACTACTATCGAGATTTAACAAAAATAGACCACTCTTCAAGGGTGCATGACCATAAAAGATATTATTCATATAAATATAACAACCATTATTCTCTGATTTAAATGAATAACCGTCTCGCATCAAACAAGATCCAGATATAATGTTCATGCTTAACGCTGGCACCAAATAACAACTATTCAGGTCTAAAACTAATCCCAAAGGTAGATGTAGAGGCAGCGTGCCGACCGCGATCACACCGACACGCACCGTCACCTCGTCCTTAGCCAATCTTCGCTTAATCCGTAGTCCTTGTTTCGAGTTACAAATATTAGCAACAGAACCAGTATCAAATAACCAGGTGCTACTGCGAACATTAGTAAGGTACACATCAATAACATGTATATCACATATACCTTTGTTCACCTTGCCATCCTTCTTATCCGCCAAATACTTAGGGCAGTTCCGCTTCCAGTGACCAGTCTCCTTGCAGTAGAAGCACTCAGTCTCAGGCTTAGGTCCAGACTTGGGTTTCTTCTCTTGAGCAGCAACTTGTTTGCCGTTCTTCTTGAAGTTTCCCTTCTTCTTCCCTTTACCATTTTTCTTGAATCTGGTGGTCTTGTTGACCATCAACACTTGATGCTCCTTTTTGATTTCTACCTCTGCAGCCTTTAGCATTGCGAAGAGCTCAGGAATAGTCTTGTTCATCCCTTGCATATTATAGTTCATCACGAAGATCTTGTAGCTTGGTGGCAGTGATTGAAGAATTCTGTCAATGACACTATCATTAGGAAGATAAACTCCCAGTTGAATCAAGTGATTATTATACCCAGACATTTTGAGTATATGTTCACTGACAGAAGTATTCTCCTCCATCTTGCAGCTATAGAACTTATTGGAGACTTCATATCTCTCAATCCGGGCATTTTCTTGAAATATTAACTTCAACTCCTGGAACATCTCATATGCTCCATGACGTTCAAAATGTCATTGAAGTCCCGGTTCTAAGGCTTAAAGCATGGCACACTGAACTATCGAGTAGTCATCAGCTTTGCTCTGCCAGACGTTCTTAACGTCGTCAGTTGCATCTGCAGCAGGCCTGGCACCCAGCGGTGCTTCCAGGACGTAATTCTTGTATGAAGCAATGAGGATAATCCTCAAGTTACAGACCCAGTCCGTGTAATTGCTACCATCATCTTTCAACTTAGCTTTCTCAAGGAATGCATTAAAATTCAACGGAACAACAACATGAGCCATCTGTCTACAATAACATAGACAAGCAAAAATACTATCAGGTACTAAGTTCATGATAAATTAAAGTTCAATTAATCATATTACTTAAGAACTCCCACTTAGATAGACATCCCTCTAATCATCTAAGTGATCACGTGATCCAAATCAACTAAACCATGTCCGATCATCACGTGAGATGGAGTAGTTTTCAATGGTGAACATCACTATGTTGATCATATCTACTATATGATTCACGCTGGACCTATCGGTTTCAGTGTTCCGAGGCCATATCTGTATATGCTAGGCTCGTCAAGTTTAACCTGAGTATTCCGCGTGTGCAACTGTTTTGCACCCGTTGTATTTGAACGTAGAGCCTATCACACCCGATCATCACGTGATGTCTCAGCATGAAGAACTTTTGCAACTGTGCATACTTAGGGAGAGCACTTATACCTTGAAATTTAGTGAGAGATCATCTTATAACGCTACCGTCAATCAAAGCAAAATAAGATGCATAAAGGATAAACATAACATGCAATCAATATAAGTGATATGATATGGCCATCATCATGTTGTGCTTGTGATCACCATCTCCGAAGCACCATCATGATCACCATCGTCACCGGCGCGACACCTTGATCTTCATCGTAGCATCGTTGTCGTTTTGCCACCTGTTGCTTCTACGACTATCACTACCGCTTAGTGATAAAGTAAAGCAATTACAGGGCGATTGCATAGCATACAATAAAGCGACAACCATATGGCTCCTGCCAGTTGCCGATAACTTTGCTACCAAACATGATCATCTCATACAATAAAATTTAGCATCATGTCTTGACCATATCACATCACAACATGCCCTGCAAAAACAAGTTAGACGTCCTCTACTTTGTTGTTGCAAGTTTTACGTGGCTGCTACGGGCTGAGCAAGAACCGTTCTTACCTACGCATCAAAACCACAATGATAGTTCGTCAAGTTAGTGTTGTATTAACCTTCTCAAGGACTGGGCGTAGCCACACTCGGATCAACTAAAGTTGGAGAAACTGACACCCACCAGCCACCTGTGTGCAAAGCACGTCAGTAGAACCAGTCTCGCGTAAGCGTACGCGTAATGTCGGTCCGGGCCGCTTCATCCAACAATACCGCCGAACCAAAGTATGACATGCTGGTAAGCAGTATGACTTGTATCGCCCACAACTCACTTGTGTTCTACTCGTGCATATAACATCTACGCATAAAACCTGGCTCGGATGCCACTGATGGGAAACGTAGTAATTTCAAAAAAAATCCTACGCACACGCAAGATCATGGTCATGCGTAGCAACGAGAGGGGAGAGTGTTGTCCATGTACCCTCTTAGACCGAAAGCGGAAGCGTTAGCACAACGCGGATGGTGTAGTCGTACGTCTTCACGATCCGACCGATCAAGTACCAAACGTACGACACCTCCGTGTTCAGCACACGTTCAGTACGATGACGTCCCACGAACTCCGATCCAGCAGAGCTTTGCGGGAGAGTTCCGTAAGCACGACGCCGTGATGACGGTGCTGATAATGCTACCGAAGCAGGGCTTCGCCTAAGCACCGCTACAATATTACCGAGGTGGAATATGGTGGAGGGGGGCACCGCACATGGCTAAGAGATCAAGAGATCAATTGTTGTGTCAATAGGTGCCCCCTGCCCTGTATATAAAGGATCAAGGGGGAGGGGGCGTCGGCCAGGAGGAGGCGCGCTAGGGAGGAGTCGTACTCCCACCGGGAGTAGGACTCCCTCTTTTCCTAGTTGGAGTAGGAGGGGGGAGGAAGGGAAAGAGGAGAGGAAGGAAAGGGTGGGCGCCGCCCCCCTCCTTGTCCTATTCGGACTAGAGGGGGAGGGGGCGTGCGGCCTGCCCTGGCAGCCCCTCCTCTTCTCCACTAGGGCCCTTTAGGCCCACTAAATCCCCCGGGGGGGTTCGGTAACCCCCCCGTACTCTGATATATGTCTGAAACCTCCCAAAACACTTTCGGTGTCCGAACATAATCATCCAATATATCGATCTTTACGTGTCGACCATTTTGAGACTCCTCGTCATGTCCGTGATCATATCCGGGACTCCGAACTACCTTCGGTACATCAAAACACAAAAACTCATAATACCGATCGTCACCGAACTTTAAGCGTGCAGACCCTACGGGACATGACTGAGACACCTCTCCGGTCAATAACTAATGCGGAACCTGGATGCACATATTGGCTCCTACATATTCTAAGAAGATCTTTATCGGTCAAACCGCATAACAACATACGTTGTTCCTTTTGTCATCGGTATGTTACTTGCCCGAGATTCGATCGGCGGTATCTCAATACCTAGTTCAATCTCGTTACCGGCAAGTCTCTTTACTCGTTACGTAATGCATCATCCCACAGCTAACTTAGTAGCTACATTGCTTGCAAGTCTTATAGTGATGTGCATTACAGAGAGGGCCCAGAGATACCTCTCTGACAATCGGAGTGACAAATCCTACTCTCGAAATACGCCAACTCAACATGTACCTTTGGAGACACCTGTAGAGATCCTTTATAATCACCCAGTTATGTTGTGACGTTTGGTAGCACACAAAGTGTTCCTCCAGTAAGCGGGAGTTGCATAATCTCATAGTCATAGGAACATGTATAAGTCATGAAGAAAGCAATAGCAACATACTAAACGATCAAGTGCTAAGCTAACGGAATGGGTCAAGTCAATCACATCATTCTCCTAATGATGTGATCCCATTAATCAAATGACAACTCATGTCTATGGCTAGGAAACACAACCATCTTTGATCAACGAGCTAGTCAAGTATAGGCATACTAATGACACTATGTTTGTCTATGTATTCACACATGTATTATGTTTCCGATTAATACAATTCTAGCATGAATAATAACCATTTATCATGATATAAGGAAATAAATAATAACTTTATTATTGCCTCTAGGGCATATTTCCTTCACTAACCCCCTACATGTTCTCCCATGGTGTGTGGTGTTGCTATATTTCCACATAGCCCCCC
>NC_041383.1:44795039-44843144 GCF_002162155.2 Triticum dicoccoides
CTCTCTCTCTCTCTCTCTCTCTCTCTCTCTCTCTCTCAGCCTAGGCCGACGAATTTATGGGTGACAGCGCTATCACGCCCTTCGGGCTAGCAGTTGTGGCTTGGGAGGCATCGACATTGATCTCTCTAGTGTTTTACCGATAGCGGCAGTCCAGTTCTCATTGTTGATGGCTGGGGGCAAGGTCCAGTGCTTGGGTCTGGTCAGCCGGCGGCCAACAATGGGGCATTCCACAACTACTACAGGAAGGTCACTGTGATTGCATACTAGGGCGACGTTGTGAAGGTAAAATTTCATTTTTGCGTTGTCAGTCAGTAGCTAGTTAGTTGCGTGACTTGTCTTATGGGTGGGATTTGAGCTAGTCCTTTGCACATATTTTTTTAGGAGGATGATGCAACGATGCAATGAATGTTCAATGCGATGCCTAGCTATGAAATTGATCCCCAATTCAATGGTTTGGAGACGAATTCATAAGGGACTTGTAGTCACTGGAAAACTCCTGCTCGGCGTGTCTGTAGTGATATTCAAGACACGGGCAAAATTGCAAGTGAGAAGATGCAGCTACTGAAAAAGGAGAATGATATGGAGACCGAGATCCCGAAGTTAGAATTTGAGAAGATAATGAAGAAGATGCACAAGGAAGAACTGAAGAGGATGGGTAGGAAGGAGCTTTATTTTGCTTTTGTAGTTGTTTTTGTTGTTGGCATGTCTGCAATGGCTTTGAGAATGTAATGTTCGAGTGTACTGTCTGTTGTTCAGACTAGTAAAATTTGAAAGTAATTCAATGCTCCTACCTATTTCAACATATCTTGTTGTGACTTGCTGAATCATCAACGGGATGAAATATTGCAGTATTTCATTTTGATAGAAATAAATGAGCTATGGTCATGGCAAGATCGAGATTGTTGCAGAATGAAAAGATCCAGGAAACTGTCATATGTCTTTGAAAATGATAAATAGGTCCAGACTTCCTGGCATGAAGTTTGCTCCAATGATAAATAGTTTCAGACATCCCGTCATGTTCTACTTGCGAGTTGTGTTGGCATTTTTTCCGAAGGGAAGGGTAAAGCAATATAGTAGCTGATAAGTATTTTCCTCAGTTAGAACCAAGGTTATCAAACCAATAGGAGAACCACGCAAATCCTAGTGAACAACACATGCATACACAAGACCAAATACATGCACAAACGCGGGCAAGAGGGTTGTCAATCCCCTTGAACTCGTTACTTGTAAGGAATAAATCAGGTAGTGGTAGATAGATAAAAATAAAAGTAAACAAATTGTAGGAATGTACTTTTAATTTTAGTAATATGATTAAAATAGACTTGGGGGGCATAGTTTTCATGAGAGGCTTCTCTCTCGAAACAGTAGCATATGATGGGTAGACAAATTACTGTTGGACAATTGATAAAAAAGCGGATAGTTATTTCGTCATTCATGGAAATGATCATGTATATAGGCATCACGTCCGTGACAAATAGACCAACTCCTGCCTGCATCTACTACTATTACTCCACCAATCGACAACTATCCAACATGCATCTATGGTATTAAGTTCATGACAAGCAGAGTAATGCTTTAAGAAAGATGACATGATGTAGACAGAATAAAACCAATTAATATGATTAAACCCGTTGTTTTACCCTTAATGACAACAATACAAATACGTGCCTTGCTACCCCTTCCTTCACTGGGTGAGGACACCGCAAGATTGAACCCATTACAAAGCACCTCTCCCACTGAAGATAAATCAATCTAGTTGGCCAAACCAAATAGATAGATCAGAGAGAAATACAAAGCTATAACAATCATGCATAATAAAGTGCAGAAAAGACTCAGTTACTCTCAATAAATAATCTGATCATAAATCCACAATTCATCGCATCCCAATAAACACACCACAAAAGAAGATTACATTGGATAGAACTCCATGGAGATCATTGTATTGAAGATCAAAGAGAGAGAATAAGTCATCTAGCTACTAGCTATGGACTCGTAGGTCTGCGGTGAACTACTCACACATCATCAAAAGAGCGGCAAGGTTGATGTAGAATCCCTCTTTGATTGATTCCCCCTCTGGTTGAGTACCAAAAAGGTCTCCTATTGGGATCGCAGAAGAATAAAAGCTTGTGGCGGTAGAAAAATTGTTTCGGGTGGCTCTCTGGGGTTTTGCCAATATTTGAGAATTTATAGAAGTGAAATTAGGTCAGTCGGAGCCATGTGGGCCCCACAAGGTAACACGACGCGCCTACCCCCCTTGTGCGTGCCCTGTTGCCTTTTTGTCTCCTTGTTTGTCATTTGGTCTCCTCCCGAATCTTCTACGGTCTCTTTTTTCCAGAAAAAATTCTTCAAAAAGTTTAGTATCATTTGGACACCGTTTGGTGCAGATTTCCTAGAAAACAAAAAACAAGCATAAAACAACAACTGGCACTATGCACTGAGTTAATAGGTTAGTCCACAAAAATGATATAAAATTTTATGAAAAGTATTCAAGATTGATAATATAATAGCATGAAACAATCCAACATTATAGATATGTTGGGGACATATCAACATGAAAACTGACCATTTCAAGATCATCTAGACTGATCTGGCACAATGATCTTCACAAGATCTATGTGAAACCAAAATGGGATGTTCGGTGCATGTTACAAAAGGTGTGCTTCACATATGAAGCTAATCTTATCAATGACATGGGACTTCTGCGTGCCACCATGTTCCTCCTAGACATTTTGTTGATGAGCGTGTTCTCCCCTGCCAAAGCACATATTGTAAAGGGAACATTGTGACTCCTGAGGCATAGGATCATGTTGTATCTCACATATTCTCCTAGCTTCAAACTACAATTGACAGGAATGATCAAATACATATAAAAAAGTATATCTAATAAAAATTCAAGTCAAGAATCGTGAAGGTGATTTACTTGATTCATCATGTTTGATAGAAGAGTATATTCTACCACATCTACTGGATTGTTTGCGGTCGCACCTTCATTTGCTTGAACATGTATGTACTAGATAGAAACCAATAGTTAGCAATGGAAACATAAGAAAGATGGCATTGCAACAAACCTGGACATCATCTTTGGTAAATACCTCCTCTTCTGCAACTCTTTTTCTTTTACCATTTGGCTTGAGATTAGGACAACCTCCTCTATTGTGCCCTACCTCACCAGCATGACCACAATGAATGACTATTCCATGTATGCTCAATCTTGTGCCATCCTCAATTTCCTTTGGGGCCTGTCTCCTATTCCTCGGCCTCCTGCCTTTCTTTAGTTTTACTGGCGATGAATGAACATGTATGTTATTGGTTTTCTTCCAGAATTTCTTATCTCTCACAGGCTAGATGCTATGACCATACGCTTTCACATAGAATTTAAGGTTGTAGTAATCATCAACCATTATCTCAAGCTTGATCCTCTCATGTCTTGCTGCTGCAACTCCATGGGAACAAGTGATCCCAGTAGCTACCATCTTATGCAGGTGCAAGTACATGTACCTAGCTCAACTTTGTATGTGTGGTCATGGGCCATTACCTAGAAGACCTTACTGCCAAAAAGGAAAGCAGTACAAGATTTTGCAATGTCCACTGATTTCTGAAGTTACTTTGTAATTTTAGGGCATGTGACCAAAGTCCACTTGTCAATTACTTCTTTCGTTTTTGTGTATATCCTATTCATTATCTGGTATTTTATCTTCTCAAACATTGTCAAAATTGGCATGTCTGTTGCATCAAGTATGTAGCTGGCAAAAAAATAAATGAAAACAATATGTCCATTAAGAAACTATAACCAAACTACAAACGAAGAAGAAAGAAACAATTCATGTTTAGAAATTCATTGAAATACACAAAAAATTGAAACCACATAAGCAAGATAGAAGGTACCTATTAAATACTTCACATGTGTTGTTCAACATAAAAGTCACATTTTGGAAATTCATTAAAATAGCGTTCACCTATCACTTTTTAGGAATGTTTTTCAACCATCCATGACCTACTGGACAAGCCACTCTCAGCTTCTCCACACAAAACCTGGTTCAGCTTCTGGGAATACACTTCTCACAACATTTATTAATCCCTACCAAGTAAATGACATGTGAACAAGAAACACAACTAATAGTTCACATCATTATTTTCATGTGAGTAACAAAACTGAAAATACAATGACACAAAAATGAAAATACCTTTTGCATGTTACTCGTATGTGTACAATGACTTGAGTTATCAATTCCTAATTAGTTTTCAGTGTGGTCAAAAACCAGAGAAAGGTATGAGTGCACTCAACCTTTACAACAACCATTGCAATGGGGAATATGTAATCATTAGGATCAATACACTACAAAAAAGAGACACATCCGTGACATTTTGGGCCAAACAATTTTTTTCTGTCATACTTATCACACTTCTATGACGATAATTATGACAAAACATAGTATCATCATAGATGTGGTGGGCTCCTAGTTCTATGACAAAAAATCATGACAGAAAATGGGCTTTTCGTCCTAGGCGAGCCTGAGACGCACCTGCATGACATTCTTTGGGCTGTCCAGGACGGAAAAATCATGGTAGAAGCGAGGGCAAGGAAAATTTCGGGGAGTTCCCGGTTACGGTGGGTGATCGGGGCCGAGAGATGCATGGAGGTGTGCGCGTTTCTCTCGTACATGTACGCGCGTGTGTGTGAGGCATTGCACTCTAACTGAACCCGAGTGAGGCGTTCGCCTACTGAACCCGAGCAATTGCACTGGCTACGCGTTACTGAACCCAAGCGATCGATCGATCCCTGGCTCTTAACCGAACCCGATTGAGCGATTCCTTTGCTACTGCTGCTAACTGAAGCCGATCGAACCTGCTGCCTCTTGATGAACAGTGAGCGTTGTTTGGGGTTGGATGAACAGTTCTCTGTGGGGGTTGGATGAACAGGACCCGTTGGGGGTAGAGGCCATTGCCGTTGGATGAACAGGACCCCAATCGAGCCGATTGGGGTGGATGAACAGGACCACGTGGAGGGCTGGTTGAACAATAGCTGATGGCGGGCTGGATGAACAGTAGCCCGTGGAGGGGTGGTTGAACAGTGGTTGGTGGAGGCTGGATGAACAGGAGCCCGTGGAAGAATAGTAGCTGGTGGAGGCAGGAGGAGACGCCACGGATGAATGATAACCCACAAGTGTAGGGGATAATAAGTAAGAGTGTTGAACCCAACGAGGATCTAAAGGCAGAACAAATATTCTCTCAAGTCCTATCTGCCACTGATATAACTCTACGCACGCTTAGTGTTCGCTTTACCTAGAACAAGTATGAAACTAGAAGTACTTTGTAGGTGTTATTGGATAGGTTTGCAAGAATATAAAGAGCACATAAATATGAACTAGGGGCTGTTTAGATAAAGAAGCAATAAAGTTAGTTTTAGTAGAGAGCTTTTTGTCACGAGAAAGTTATTTGTCCCTAGGCAATCGATAACTAGACAGGTAATCACTATTGCAATTTTATTTGAGGGAGATGCATACGCTAACATACTTTCTCTTCTTGGATCATATGCACTTATGATTGGAACTCTAGCAAGCATCCGCAACTACTAAAGATCATTAAGGTAAAACCCAACCATAGCATTAAAGCATCAAGTCCCCTTTATCCCATACGCAAACAACCTACTTACTCGGGTCTGTGCTTCTGTCACTCATGCCATCCACCATAAGCAAATCATGAACATATTGCAAACCCTACAGCGGGGATCCCTCACGCTTGCGCGACACGGAGGGCACAATAGGACAACACCAATAATAAAACATGCAACTCAAACCAATCACGATCATCAATTAACCCATAGGAAAAAACGGATCTACTCAAACATCATAAGATAGCCATACATCATTGGGAAATAATATATAGCGTTGAGCACCATGTTTAAGTAGAGATTACAGCAGGTAAGAGAGGGGTTACGCCGCTGCATAGAGGGGGGAAGAGTTGGTGATGAAGGCGGTGAAGTTGTTGGTGAAGATCGCGGTGATGATGATGGCCCCCGACGGCGTTCCGGCGCCACCAGAAGCAAGGGGGAGAGATTACCCCTTCTTCTTCTTCTTCCTTGACCTTCTCCCTAGATGGGAGAAGGGTTTCCCCTCTGGTCCATGGTATCCATGGCTTGGGAGGGGCGAGAGCCCCTCTGAGATTGGATCTGTCTCTCTGTCTCTCTCTGTTTCTGTGCTCCCAGATTCTGCCCTTTCACCGTTTCTTATATATCCGGAGATCCGTAACTCCGATTGGGTTGAAACCTTCGCCCAGATTTTTCTCCAAAAATTAGCTTTCTTGCGGCAAAAGAAGAACGTCAACCACCTTACAGGGTGCCCACGAGGGTCAGGGGCGCGCCTGCTCCCCTGGGGCGTGCCCGCTGCCTCGTGGCCCCCTCGGGCACCGTCTTGCGTTGGTTTTTCTTCCCAAAAATCATAAATATTTCAAAAATGATCTCCGTCCATTTTTATCCCGTTTGGACTCCGTTTGATATTGGATTTCTGCGAAACATAAAACATGCAACAAACAGGAACTGGCACTGGGCACTGGATCAATATGTTAGTCCCAAAAATAATATAAAAAGTTGCGAAAAGTATATGAAAGTTGTAGAATATTGGCATGGAACAATCAAAAATTATAGATACGACGGAGACGTATCAGCATCCCCGAGCTTAATTCCTGCCGTCCTTGAGTAGGTAAATGATAAAAAAGATAATTTTTGATGTGGAATGCTACCTAGCATAATCTTGATCATATGTCTAATCATGGCATGAATATTAAGACACGAGTGATTCAAAGCAATAGTCTATCATTTGACATAAGAACAATAATACTTCGAGCGTACTAATAAAGCAATCATGTCTTTCCAAAACAACATGGCTAAAGAAAGTTATCCCTACAAAATCATATAGTCTGGCTATTCTCCATCTTCATCACACAAAATATTCAAATCATGCACAACCCCGATGACAAGCCAAGTAATTTTTTCATACTTTTGACGTTCTCAAACCTTTTCAACTTTCACGCAATACATGAGTGTCAGCCATGGATATAGCACTATAGGTGGAATAGAGTATGATGGTGGAGGTTGTGTGGAGAAGACAAAAGAGGAGAAATTCTAACATCGACGCGGCTAATCAACGGGCTATGGAGATGCCTATCAATTGATGTCAATGCGTGGAGTAGGGATTGCCATGCAACGGATGCACTAAGAGCTATAAGTGTATGAAGGCTCAAACTGAAACTAAGTGGGTGTGCATCCAACTTGCATGCTCATGAAGACCTAGGGCATTTGAGGAAGCCCATCATCGAAATATACAAGCCAAGTTCTATAATGAAAATTACCACTAGTATATGAAAGTGATAACTCAAGAGACTCTCTATATGAAGAACATGGTGCTACTGTAAAGCACAAGTGTGGTAAAAAGGATAGTAACATTGACCATTCTCTCTTTTTCTCTCATTTTTTATTTTCTCCTTATATATATATATATATATATATATATATATATGTTTGGTGGGCTTCTTTGGCCCCCTTTCTTTTATTTGGGCTTCTTTGGCCTTTTTTTCACTAATTCTGGAGTCTCATCCCGATGTGGGGGAATCATAGTCTCCATCACCCTTTCCTCACTGGGGCAATGCTCTAATAATGATGATCATCACACTTACAACTCAATATTACAGCTCGATAATAGAACAAAGATATGACTTTATATGAATGCCTCCGGTGGTGTACCGGGATGTGCAATGATCTAGCGTAGCAATGACATCAAAAAAGGACAAGCCATGAAAACATCATGCTAGCTATCTTACGATGATGCAAAGCAATATGACAATGAATGCTCAAGTCATGTATATGATGATGATGGAAGTTGCATGGCAATATATCTCCGAATGGCTATGGAAATGCCATGATAGGTAGGTATGGTGGCTGTTTTGAGGAAGATATAGGGAGGCTTATGTGTGATAGAGTGTATCGTATCACGGGGTTTGGATGCACCGGCGAAGTTTGCACCAACTTTCGAGGTGAGAAAGGGCAATGCATGGTACCGAAGAGGCTAGCAATGATGGAAGGGTGAGAGTGCATATAATCCATGGACGACGCGGATTTTTGGGACATGGTGGCACGCGAGGATGATATCCAGGCAGTCCATTGAAGCTTTGAGATGCATACTTAATATAGTGATTAATTGAATGCGAGGGGATACACAATCATAAAGTTGCAAATACACAATGTAAATACATAGAGTGGGCCAGCATACATAATTGACAATAAATGTTGCCCAACATCAGGTGAGATGTGATAGGATATGTGTCTCTTGTCTCCACCTCTCTCTCTCACACACACACAAGTGGAACAACGAGCAGGAGCACTGCGATAGTGAGAAGAGGAGTTGGGTGTTGTCCTTGGTGCTGACAATATGGATCTAGTGAGATATGTTACCACTGAAGAAGAAGCTCCTCTTGATGTCGTCTACCACTTCCATTCATTCTCTTCCGGAGGGACTCTGCTAGTTCATCTCATGGCCGAAGCTCTAAGTTCATGAGTTGCTTTAGGTTGCACTCTACTTAATCATCTCCTAAAAGAATCAGTTATATCTAAGTACTGTATATTATTGTCGTGTGCATCAATGTTGGAAAAAATGCAGCAATCCAATTCATACAGGTTTTTATGCTAAACTAACTATAATGTCCATTTGAAATGTTTATCACTTAATAATATTGACCCATCGGACTGTATCAACCATTAAGGAGATTGCATGCATTTTCAATGCACTGGCAGAAATATTAATTCACCAACAACATGCACTTCACCATTTAATAGGTGGAGTTACTCGCCAATAGGTTTCAACTGCCTAGTATGAATGAATCAAGCTCCATGTTCTGTTATGGGAAGCTACTCCTATCAACTACCACCACCTCTACTGTTGCCTCTACGCACCATGCTAATTGATTCATGGCGTAGTAGCTGGTCCTAAGTCAAATAGTCTATTTTAATCGATGCGAGGTATTTGTTTTATTTTTTGTATTTAGCACTCCAGATGTTAGTAAGCACACTGGACAACGTAATTCAGGATTGGAAGAAAATGGTGTGTGTCGTCCATAGCCAGATATATCTAACTGATGACATAGTCAGCATCTAAGTATTGATTACTACTTAGCACAAGTAGGGCAGACCTTAATGGAAATACTAATTGGATGATTAGCTGAACAAGAAGAGCTGGATCCTCATGTAACAAACTACTCTATCTTTCCTATCCTGTACTATTACTATGCACAGCGCCACACAGTTGCTCAATCACAAGAACAAAAGAAAATGGCTAAGGGAAGAGGAGGAATGAGAGGGGAGGAGCTATGAGCTGGCCGGGGGATTTTTTTCCTAAAGGGGCTCCATATCACCATGGATGAGTTCTAGCTAGCCATGCATATGAATTAGAGCAGCAGGATGAGTGAAGCTGCGGGATGGATAAGGGATGGTCTGCATGTTCCCTTTAAGCCGATGGGGCAGGTTGCTGTTGGAGTGTTGGTGACCTGCTACCAGTAAATGAGCTGCTCTTGTCAGTTGTTGGAGTGTTGGTGACCTGCTACCAGTAAATGAGCTGCTCTTGTTAGTCTGATGGGCACGCCTCCACTCAATGCCTGGCCTGCCATGCAGGCCATATACTGCATCTGTCAGATGCAAATCGCAGCTATACCAGATGCTATACAGGGAGGCGGAAATCGTTATACGGCCCGCGAGTATTCAAGTTGCACGAATCACGCGGTAGAGTGCGGTGTAGATACCGACCGCGCGTGGCCGCATGTCCACTCGGGATTATTCGCTCAACATTAGTCATAAAGAACTCACATACTTATTGCAAAAATCTATTAGTCATCGAAACAAAGTACTACGCGCATGCTCCTAGGGGGATAGATTGGTAGGAAAAGACCATCGCTCGTCCCCGACCGCCACTCATAAGGAAGACAATCAATAAATAAATCATGCTCCGACTTCATCACATAACGGTTCACCATACGTGCATGCTACGGGAATCACAAACCTCAACACAAGTATTTCTACTAATCCACAGTCACCCATTAGCATGACTCTAATATCACCACCTTTATATCGCAAAACTATTGCAAGGAATCAAACATATCATATTCAGCGATCTACAAGTTTATGTAGGATTTTATGACTAACCATGTGAATGACCAATTCCTGTTATCTCTCTAAATAGATATAAGTGAAGAAAGAGAGTTTAATTATTTCTACAAAATATATGCCCATGCACTAACAAATATAAGTGAAGCAAAAGAGCATTCTACAAATGGCGGTTTTCTATGTGAAGAGAAACAGGGAATCCAAACTTCAAATGATATAAGTGAAGCACATGAAGCATTCTATAAAGCCATACTCAAAAGATTTAAGTGAAGTGCAATGAGAATTCTATAAATCAACCAAGGACTGTCTCATACCAGTATGGTGCATAAAAGAAAAATGAAAACTAAATGCAAAAGACGCTCCAAGACTTGCACATATCGCATGAACAAAAAGAATCCGAAAACATACCGATACTTGTTAAAGAAAGAGGGGATGCCTTCCAGGGCATCCCCAAGCTTAGACGCTTGAGTATCCTTGAATATTTACTTGGGGTGCCTTGGGAATCCCCAAGCTTGAGTTCCTGCCTCTGTTCCTTTTCCTCATATCGAGACCTCCTCGATCAAACACTTCATCCACACAAAACTTCAACAGAAAACTCGGTAAGATCCGTTAGTATAATAAAGCAAATCACTACTCTAGGTACTGTTGCAAACCAATTCATATTTTGTTTTTGCATTGTGTCTACTGTAATATAGCTTTTCCATGGTTTAATCCACTAATAGAAATTGATAGTTTCATCAAAACAAGCAAACTATGCATCAAAAACAGAATCTGTCAAAAACATAACAGTCTGTAGCAATCTGAACATGCACAATACTTATGGTAGCCCAAAACTTATACCAAAATTAGGAAAAATAAACAATTTGTACAGAAATACAGTGCAAGATGAATCATAACCATTTGACTTTCCAATAAAAAAATGTAAAATCGTGCACTACGGCCAAAGTTTCTGTCCTGCACCATACAAACCAACAAGCATTGTAAACATCCTAAAGGTAAACCTTGGCACATTATTATTATAATACAATGAAATTGTACAAGGGGATAATTATTTTTGTTGAAAATTTTCTGTAATTTAGATTCACAAAGTTCCCGTGAGCATGAACGAAGTTCAAGGCTAGCTCCCTCTTTAACAATGCTTGTCTCTCTCACTTTCACCTTCCTTTTTGAAAAGTTTTGGGTTCCCCTCTTTATTTTTTGTTTTGTTTTTAGACTATATGACAGCACACAACAGAAATAAATGACTCTCTAAAACTTCCGGGTTGTCTCCCTGGCAGCGCTTTCTTTAAAGCCATTAAGCTAGGCATATAGTGCTCAAGCAATGGATCCACCCGGATCCCAAGGTATATCAAAGCCAACTTTAATTAACAATGATTTATAATTTAGTACTGAGCACAAAGTAACATATATCATGCAACAACGAAGTCTAACTCTCTTCCTATGCATCGGCATGTCATAAAAGAACAATTCATGCACACCAAGTAAAGGCCAGCGCATAGTATAAGCAGTTTCTTGCAATTTTATCACATTGGAAACATAGAGAGGTGGAGATATAGTTCCTCTGTCATAATAATTGCAAGTAGGATCAGCAAGCACATGTATATTATATCTATCAAAATCATCATGTGTAGTAGTAAAACGCAACCCATCAATATAATCCTTAATAAGCAGAAACTTCTCTAATATAGTGTAGTCGAGAGAATTCAAAAAGATAATAGGACTATCATGTGTGGGAGCAATAGCAAAAATTTCATGTTTAACATAAGGAACTATAGCAAGTTCATCTCCATAAGCATAATTCATATTGGCATCTTGGCCACAAGCATAGCAATCATCAAGTTCATCAAAAAGGGATATTTCAAGAGAATCAATGGGATCATAACAATCATCATAGCAATCATCCTTCGGTAAGCACGAAGGGAAATTAAACAATGTATGAGTTGAAGAGTTACTCTCATTAGAAGGTGGGCACGGGTAGCTAATCCGCTCTTCCTCCTTTTGTTCTTCGCTCTCCTCATCATCTTTTTCATCCAATGAGCTCACAATTTCATCAATTTCTTCTTCCATAGACTCCTGCAAAATATTAGTCCCTTCTTGGACAGTGGAGACTTCCTCAATAAATGCATCAATATCGGCATTATATTCAGAATTCTCATAGTAATATCTAAGTATAACAATATTTTCATGTCTGTAAACAGCATCATCAAGATTTTCACATGTTTTAAACAAAGATTCAATCTCATAAGCACCCATAAAAAACAAATTCTTCTATTTGTTCCACATCATAGTAATCATCTGTACCATTAGCATAAGAATCCAAGGTTTTATTATCATTGAATTCTCATGAAAAGGAAAGGTGTGGAGCCTTCATTCTAGAGCAACAAGTATAATCATATCTCAAGCATAGTTACCTAGCATACCAGTGCAACATATGAATTTGATCCCATAATAGATTCCCTTTTTGAGTCAAGCGATAATCCCTAAAGTATTCACGTTGATCCAGCGTGTCTCCCATAACATAATTGAATGGGGTTTTCTCAGGATTATCAAAGTAGTCCATAATATCTTTCACATAATGAGCATCGAGGGTTTTAGGAGGTTCCCCATCTCCATGAGTAGCAAGTACACCTAATTTTTTTGGTGTTCCGTGTTCCATATCCATATCTAAAGATAAAGAACAACTTAGAACCGCAAAAAATTACTTAGTGATAAAGCAAACAAGCACGCACGAGAATATTCACCCCACGCTATGACTCCCCGGCAACGGCGCCAGAAAAAGGTCTTGATAACCCACAAGTGTAGGGGATAACTATAGCCTCTTTCGATAAGTAAGAGTGTCGAACCCAACAAGGAGCTAAAGGTAGAACAAATATTCTCTCAAGTCCTATTTGCCACTGATACGACTCTACGCACGCTTAGTGTTGCTTTACCTAGAACAAGTATGAAACTAGAAGTACTTTGTAGGTGTTGTTGGATAGGTTTGCAAGAATATAAAGATCACGTAAATATAAACTATGGGCTGTTTAGATAAAGAAGCAATAAAGTTAGTTTTAGTAGAGAGCTTTTTGTCACGAGAAAGTTATTTGTCCCTAGGCAATCGATAACTAGACCGGTAATCACTATTGTAATTTTATTTGAGGGAGATGCATAAGATAACATACTTTCTCTTCTTGGATCATATGCACTTATGATTGGAACTCTAGCAAGCATCCGCAACTACTAAATATCATTAAGGTAAAACCCAACCATAGCATTAAAGCATCAAGTCCCCTTTATCCCATACGCCAACAACCTACTTACTCGGGTCTGTGCTTCTATCACTCACAGCACCCACCATAAGCAAATCATGAACATATTGCAAACCCTACAGCGGGGATCCCTCATGCTTGCGCGACACGGAGGGCACAATAGGGCAGCACCAATAATAAAACATGCAAGTCAAACCAATCACGATCATCAATTGACCCATAGGACAAAACGGATCTACTCAAACATCATAAGATAGCCATATATCATTGGGAAACAATATATAGTGTTGAGTACCATGTTTAAGTAGAGATTATGGCGGGTAAGAGAGGGTTTACACCGCTGCATAGAGGGGGAAGAGTTGGTGATGAAGGCGGTGAAGTTGTTGGTTAAGATCGTGGTGATGATGATGGCCCCCGGCGACGTTCTGGCGCCACCGGAAGCAAGGGGGAGAGAGCCCCCCTTCTTATTCTTCTTCCTTGACCTTCTCCCTAGATGGGAGAAGGGTTTCCCCTCTGGTCCATGGTATCCATGGCTTGGGAGGGGCGAGAGCCCCTCCGAGATTGGATCTGGCTCTATGTCTCTCTCTGTTTCTGCGCTCCCAAATTCTGCCCTTTCACCATTTCTTATATATCCGGAGATCTGTAACTCCGATTGGGTTGAAACCTTCGCCCAGATTTTTCTCCAAAAATTAGCTTTCTTGCGGCAAAAGAAGAGCATCAACCACCTTACGGGGTGCCCATGAAGGTCAGGGGTGCGCCTGACCCCTGCCTCATGGCCCCCTCGGGCACCGTCTCGCGTTGGGTTTTCTTCCCAAAAATAATAAATATTCCAAAAATGACCTCCGTCCATTTTTATCCCATTTGGTCTCTGTTTGATATTGGGTTTCCGTGAAACATAAAACATGCAACAAATAGGAACTGGCACTAGGCACTGGATCAATATGTTAGTCTCAAAAATAATATAAAAAGTTGCCAAAAGTATATGAAAGTTGTAGAATATTGGCATGGAACAATAAAAAATTATAGATACGACGGAGACGTATCAATGAACATTCTCGTGTGGGCTGAATATTCTCATGTGCACTTGTTGGCTTTACCTCTAAGTTGATTTTATTTTTTGTTCTAAGTTGTTCTCTATCTTTAGTTATGGATATGAAACATGAAACAACAAATTAGTTGTACTTGCTAATCATGAAGATGGGAAACCTCTTAAACCCCTTCATGATGATTATGTGTGGAACTGATATATCTCCGTCGTATCTATAATTTTTGATTGTTTCATGCCAATATTATACAACTTTTACATACTTTTGGCAACAATTTATAGGACTAACCATCCAGTGCCCAGTGAGAGTTCCTGTTTTTGGCATGTTTTTTGTTTCGCAGAATATCCATATCAAACGAAGTCCAAATGCAATAAAATTTACAGAGAATTATTTCGGAATATATGTGATTTTTGGGACTTGGAATCAATGCAAACGGGGGCCCAAAGCCCCCACAAGATACCAGGGTGCGCCCCAGGGGCTAGGCGCGCGGTGGTGGGTTGTGCTCACCTCGTACGCCGGTTGGAGCTCTACTTCGAGCACAAGGAAGCTTATATCCAAAAAAATGTGTTAAAATCTTAGCTCAACAGGAGTTACGGATCTCTGGGAATATAAGAACCAATTTTCGGCCAGAACTGGGAACGTGAAACAGCAGAGAACAGAGAGGGAGATCCAATCTTGGAGGGGCTCCTGCCTCTCCGGTGCCATGGAGACCATGGACCAGAGGGGGAACCCTCCTCCCATCTAGGGGGAGGCCAAGGAAGAAGAAGAATGAGGGGGGGGGGGCTCTCTCCCGGTGGCGCTGGAGTGACGCCGGGGCTAGGATCGTGAGGGCGATCTACATCAACAATCTTGCTACCGTCATCGCCAACTTTCTTCCCCTCTATGCAACGGTGTAACACCTCTTTTCCTTGTTGTAATCTCTACTTAAATGTTGCTCATCACTATATATTATTTCCCAATGATATGTGGTTATCCTATGATGTTTGAGTAGATCCGTTTTGTTCTATGGGCTAATTAATGATCGTGGTTAGTTTGAGTGTATATTTTATTTACGGTGATGTCCTATGGTGCCCTTCGTCTCGCGCAAACATCAGGGATCCCCGTTGTAGGGTGTTACAATACATTCATAGTTTGCTTATGGTGGATGGCGTGAGTGACAGAATACACATATCCGAGTAAGTCGGCTATTGCGTATGGGAGTAAAGAGGACTTGAGACTTAATGCTATGGTTGGGTTTCAAGACCTTAATGATCTTTGGTAGTTGCGGATGCTTGCTAGAGTTCCAATCATAAGTGCATATGATCCAAGTAGAGAAATTATGTTAGCTCATGCCTCTCCCTCATGTAAAATTGCAAGAATGATTACCGGTCTAGTTATCGATTGGCTAGGGACAAATTAATTTCTTGTTGACAAAAGCTATCTACTTTTATTATATTGAATTTTATTTGTAGCTTTACTCTCGCAAATTATTCATAGTTTTATTCTTGCAAAATAATTTCATACTTGTTCTAGGTAAAACAAACATTAAGTGTGTGTATAGTTGTATCGGTTGTCGATAGAACTTGAGGGAATATTTGTTCTACCTTTAGCTCCTCATTGGGTTCGACACTCTTATTTATCGAAGAAGGCTACAAACGATCCCCTATACTTGTGGGTTATCAAGACCTTTTTCTGGTGTCGTTGCTGGGGAGCAATAGCGTGGGATGAATATTCTCGTGTGTGCTTGTTTACTTTCTCACTGAGTAGATTTTATTTTCTATTCTAAGTTGTTCTCTCTCTTTAGTTAAGGATATGGAACACGAAATACCAAAAAAAAAGTTGTACTTGCTACTCATGGAGATGGGGAACCTCCTAAAACCCTCGATGCTCATTATGTGAAAAATTATTAAACACTACTTTGATTATCCTGAGAAAACCCCATTCAACTTGATCATGGGAGACACGTTGGGTCAATGAGAATAATTTAGGGATTATCACTTGACACAAAAAGGGAAACTGTTATGTGATCAAATTGATATGTTGCATTGGTATGGTTGGAATTTATGTCAGAGATATGATTATGCTTGTTGCTATAGGATGAAGGCTCCACACCTTCCCTTTTCATGCAAATTTAGCGATAATGAAACCTTAGCTTCTTATGCTAATGGTAGATATGATTAATATGATGTGGAATGAATAAAAGAATTTGTTGCTTTTAAGGGTGCTTATGAAATTGAAACTCTGTTCGAAAAGTATGAAGATTATGACGATTCTGTTTATAGACCTGAAAATTTTGCTATACTTAAATATTGCTATGAAAATTATAAATACAATGCCGATATTGATGCTTTTATTGAGAAAATCTCCTCTGTCCAAGAGGAGACTATTGTTTTGCATTAATCTATGGAAGAAGAAATTGATGAAACTATGAGCTCATTGGATGAAAAAGATGATGATGAGAGCGAAGAACAAAAGGAGGAAGAGCAGATTAGCTACCCATGCCCGCCTTCTAATGAGAGTAACTCTTCAACTCATACATTTTTAATTTTCCTTCATGCTTACCGAAGGATGAATGCTATGATAATTGCTATGATCCCACTGGTTCTTTTGAAATATCCCTTTTTGATGAACTTGATGCTTGTTATGCTTGTGGCCAAGATGCCAATATGAATTATGCTTATGGAAACTAACTTGTTGTAGTTCCCTATGTTAAACGTGCAATTGTTGCTATTGCACCCACACATGATAATCCTATTATCTTTTTGAATTCTCCCAACTAGACTATATTGGAGAAGTTTGCACTTATTAAGGATTACATTGATGGGTTGGCTTTTACCGTTGAACATGATGATTTTGATGAATATAATATGCATGTGCTTTCTGCTCCTAGTTGCAACTATTATGAGAGAGGAACTACATCTCCATCTCTTTATGTTTCCAAAACGGTATAATTGCAAGAAACTGCTTATGCTATGTATTGGCCTTTACCTCATGTGCATGAATTGTTTTTTATGACATGCCGATGCATAGGAAGAGAGTTGGACTTTGTCATTGCATGATATATGTTGCTTTGTGCTCACTACTAAACTATAAATCATTGTTAATTAAAATTGGCTTTGATATACCTTGGGATCCAGGTGGATCCATTAATTGAGCACTTTAAGCATAGCTTAATGGCTTTAAAGAAAGCGCTGCCAGGGAGACAACCCAAAAGTTTTAGAGAGTAATTTATTTCTGTTGAGTGCTTTTATAAATTTTAAAAACAAAAAAATATAGAGGGGAACTTGAAAACTTTTTCAAAAAGAGAAGCGATTGAAAGGTGATGCATTGGAGAAGTGAGGGTCGACCTTGAACACTTGTGTTCATGCTCATGGAAACAATGTAAATTTTTCATGGAAGTTTCTCACAACAAAATAATTATCCCCAGGTACAAATCCATTGTATTATAAAAATAATGTGCCAAGATTTGCCTTTAGGATGATTAGATTGCTTGTTGGTATGTGCGGTGTAAAAACAGAAACTCTGGTGGTAGCGCGTGGATTTTCATTTTTTACTGGAACATGAAAGTTTCTAAAACTTTTTGCATAGATTACTATACAAATTACTTATGTTCTCCTAATTTGTCAGAAATTTTGGATTTACAAAAGTATGGTGAATGTTCAGATTACTACAGGGTGGATGAACAGGAGCCCGTGGATGAATAGTAGCTAGTGGAGGCAGGAGGAGACGCCATGGATGAATGATAACCCAAAAGTGTAGGGGATAATTGTAGCCTCTTTCGATAAGTAAGAGTGTCGAACCCAACGAGGAGCTAAAGGTAGAACAAATATTCTCTCAAGTCCTATCTGCCACAGATACGACTCTACGCACGCTTAGTGTTCGCTTTACCTAGAACAAGTATGAAACTAGAAGTACTTTGTAGGTGTTGTTGGATAGGTTTGCAAGAATATAAAGAGAACGTAAATATAAACTAGGGGCTGTTTAGATAAAGAAGCAACAATGTTAGTTTTAGTAGAGGGCTTTTTGTCACGAGAAAGTTATTTGTCCCTAGCCAATCGATAACTAGACCGGTAATCACTATTGCAATTTTATTTGAGGGAGAGGCATACGCTAACATAATTTCTCTTCTTGGATCATATGCACTTCTGATTGGAACTCTATCAAGCATCTGCAACTACTAAAGATCATTAAGGTAAAACCCAACCATAGAATTAAAGCATCAAGTCCCCTTTATCCCATACGCAAACAACCTACTTACTCGGGTCGGTGCTTCTGTCACTCACGCCACCCACCATAAGAAAATCATGAACATATTGTAAACCCTACAGCGGGGATCCCTCACGCTTGCGCGACATGGAGGGCACAATAGGAGAACACCAATAATAAAACATGCAACTCAAACCAATCACGATCATCAATTAACCCATAGGACAAAACGGATCTACTCAGACATCATAAGATAGCCATACATCATTGGGAAATAATATATAGCCTTGAGCACCGTGTTTAAGTAGAGATTGCAGCAGGTAAGAGAGGGGTTGCATCGCTTCATAGAGGGGGGAAGAGTTGGTGATGAAGGCGGTGAAGTTGTTGGTGAAGATGGCGGTGATGATGATGGCCCTCAGCGGTGTTCCGGCGCCACCGGAAGCAAGGGGGAGAGAGCCCCCCTTCTTCTTCTTCCTCCTTGACCTTCTCCCTAGATGGGAGAAGGGTTTCCCCTCTGGTCCATGGTCTCCATGGCTTGGGAGGGGCGAGATCTGTCTCTCTGTCTCTCTCTGTTTCTGTGCTCCCAGATTCTGCCCTTTCACCGTATCTTATATATCCGGAGATCCGTAACTCCGATTGGGTTGAAACCTTTGCCCAGTTTTTTCTCCAAAAAATAGCTTTCTTGCAGCAAAAGAAGAGCGTCAACCGCCTTATGGGGTGCCCACGAGTGTTAGGGGGGCGCCTGCTCCCCTGGGGCGCGTCCCCCTGCCTCATGGCCCCCTCGGGCACCGTCTCGCGTTGGTTTTTCTTCCCAAAAATAATAAATGTTCCAAAAATGATCTCTGTCTGTTTTTATCCCGTCTGGACTGCGTTTGATATTGGGTTTCTACGAAACGTAAAACATGCAACAAACAGGAACTGACACTGGGCACTGGATCAATATGTTAGTCCCAAAAATAATATAAAAAGTTGCCAAAAGTATATGAAAGTTGTAGACTATTGGCATGGAACAATAAAAAATTATAGATACAACAGAGACATATTAGCATCCCCAAGCTTAATTCCAGCTCGTCCTTCAGTAGGTAAATGATAAAAAAGATAATTTTTGATGTGGAATGCTACCTAGCATAATCTTGATCATATGTCTAATCGTGGCATGAATATTAAGACACGAGTGATTCAAAGCAATAGTCTACCATTTGACATAAGAACAATAATACTTCGAGTGTACTAATAAAGCAATCATGTCTTTTCGAAACAACATGGCCAAAGAAAGTTATCCCTACAAAATCATATAGTCTGGCTATGCTCCATCTTCATCACACAAAATATTCAAATCATGCACAACCCCGATGACAAGCCAAGTAATTGTTTCATACTTTTGACGTTCTCAAACCTTTTCAACTTGCACGCAATACATGAGTGTCAGCCATGGATATAGCACTATAGGTGGAATAGAGTATGAAGGTGGAGGTTGTGTGGAGAAATTCTAACATCGACGCGGCTAATCAATGGGCTATGGAGATGCCTATCAATTGATGTCAATGCGAGGAGTAGGGATTGGCATGCAACGGATGCACTAAGAGCTATACATGTATGAAGGCTCAAACTGAAACTAAGTGGGTGTGCATCCAACTTGCTTGCTCATGAATACCTAGGGCATCTGAGGAATCCCATCATCGGAATATACAAGCCAAGTTCTATAATGAAAATTCCCCCTAGTATATGAAAGTGATAACTCAAGAGACTCTCTATATGAAGAACATGGTGCTACTCTGAAGCACAAGTGTGGTAAAAAGGATAGTAACATTGCCCCTTCTTTCTTTTCTCTCATTTTCTCTATTTTCTCCTTTATTATATATATATATATATATATATATATATATATATATGGTGGGCTTCTTTGGCCCGCTTTTTTTATTTGGGCTTCGTTGGCCTTTTTTTATTAAGTCCGGAGTCTCATCCCGATGTGGGGGAATCATAGTCTCCATCATCCTTTCCTCATTGGGGCAATGCTCTAATAATGATGATCATCACACTTTTATTAACTTACAACTCAATATTACATCTCGATACTAGAACAAAGATATGACTATATATGAATGCCTCCGGCGGTGTACCGGGATGTGCAATGATCTAGCATAGCAATGACATCAAAAACAGACAAGCCATGAAAACATCATGCTAGCTATCTTACGATGATGCAAAGCAATATGACAATGAATGCTCAAGTCATGTATATGATGATGATGGAAGTTGCATGGCAATATATCTCGGAATGGCTATGGAAATGCCACGATAGGTAGGTATGGTGGCTGTTTTGAGGAAGATATCAGGAGGCTTATGTGTGATAGAGTGTATCGTATCACGGGGTTTCGACGCACCGGTGAAGTTTGCACCAACTCTCGAGGTAAGAAAGGGCAATGCACGGTACCGAAGAGGCTAGCAATGATGGAAGGGTGAGAGTGCGTATAATCCATGGACTCAACATTAGTCATAAAGAACTCACATACTTATTGCAAAAATCTATTAGTCATCGAAACAAAGTACTACGCGCATGCTCCTAGGGGGATAGATTGGTAGGAAAAGACCATTGCTCGTCCCCGACCGCCACTCATAAGGAAGACAATCAATAAATAAATCATGCTCCGACTTCATCACATAACGGTTCACCATACGTGCATGCTACGGGAATCACAAACCACAACACAAGTATTTCTACTAATCCATAGTCACTCAATAGCATGACTCTAATATCACCACCTTTATATCGTGAAACTAGTGCAAGGAATCAAACATATCATATTCACCGATCTACAAGTTTATGTAGGATTTTATGACTAACCATGTGAATGACCAATTCTTGTCATCTCTCTAAATAGATATAAGTGAAGCAAGAGAGTTTAATTCTTTGTACAAAAGATATGCCCATGCTCTAACAAATATAAGTGAAGCAAAAGAGCATTCTACAAATGGCGGTTTTCTATGTGAAGAGAAACAGGCAATCCATACTTCAAATGATATAAGTGAAGCACATGAAGCATTCTATAAAGCCATACTCAAAACATTTAAGCGAAGTGCAATGAGCATTCTATAAATCAACCAAGTACTATATCATACCAGCATGGTGCATAAAATAAAAATGAAAACTAAATGCAAAAGACGCTCCAAGACTTGCACATATCGCATGAACGAAAAGAATCCGAAAACATACCGATACTTGTTGAAGAAAGAGGGGATGCCTTCCGGGGTATCCCCAAGCTTAGACGCTTGAGTCTCCTTGAATATTTACTTGGGGTGCCTTGGGCATTCCCAAGCTTGAGTTCTTGCCTCTCTTCCTTTTCCTCATATCGAGACCTCCTCGATCAAACACTTCATCCACACAAAACTTCAACAGAAAACTCGGTAAGATCCGTTAGTATAATAAAGCAAATCACTACTCTAGGTACTGTTGCAAACCAATTCATATTTTGTTTTTGCATCGTGTCTACTGCTTAATCCACTGATAGAAATTGATAGTTTCATCAAAACAAGCAAACTATGCATCAAAAACAGAATCTGTCAAAAACAGAACAATCTGTAGCAATCTGAACATGCACAATACCTCTGTTACCCCAAAAATTATACCAAAATTAGAAAAAATAACAAATTTATACAGAAAGACAGTACAAAAAGAATCAGAACCATTTGACTTTCCAGTAAAAAATGTAAAATCGCACACTACAGAAAAAGTTTCTGTCCTGCACCGTACAATCCAACAAGCATTGTAAACATCCTAAAGGCAAACCTTGGCACATTATGTTTATAATACAATGAAATTGTACAAGGGGATAATTATTATTTTTTGAAAAGTTTCTGTAATTAAGATTCACAAAGTTTCCGTGAGCATGAACGAAGTTCAAGGCTAGCTCCCACTTTAACAATGCTTGTCTCTCTCTCACTTTCACTTTCATTTTTGACTATATGAAAGCACACAACAGAAATAAATGACTCTCTAAAACTTCCGGGTTGTCTCCCTGGCAGCGCTTTCTTTAAAGTTAAAATTTTGGCAGTAGCGCGTGGATTTTCATTTTTTACTGGAACATGAAAAGTTTCTGAAACTTCTTACACAGATTACTATACAAATTGCTTATGTTGTCCTAATTTGTCAGAATATTTGCATTTACAAAAGTGTGGTGAATGTTCAGATTACTACAGACTATCCTGTTTAAGACAGATTTTGTTTTTGATGCATTGTTTTGCTTGTTTTGATGAAACTATCGATTCTATCGGTGTTATAAGCCATGGAAAAGTTATAATACAATAGGTACAAATCAAAAACAAAATATGAATGGGTTTGCAACAATACTTAAGGAAGTGATTTGCATTATTATACTAACAGATCTCACGAGGTTTCTGTTGAGTTTTGTGTGGATGAAGTGATCAAAGATCAAGGCGGTCTCGATATGAGGATAAGGAGGAGAGGCAAGAGCTCAAGATTGGGGATTCACATGGCACCCCAAGTACATATCCAAGGAGACTCAAGCGTCTAAGCTTGGGTATGCCCTGGAAGGCATCGCATCTTTCTTCAACAAGTATTGGTATGTTCTCGCCTCGTTTCATTCACGTGATATGTGTAAATCTTGGAGTGTCTTTTTGTGTTTAGTTTCACTTTTCTTTTATGCACTATGCTAGTATGAGATAGTCCATGGTTGATTTATAGAATGCTCATTGCACTTCACTTATATTTTTTGAGTATAGCTTTATAGAATGCTTAATGTGCTTCACTTATATTATTTGAAGTTTGGATTGCATGTTTCTCTTCACGTAGAAAACCGTATTCATAGAATGCTCTCTTGCTTCACATATATTTGTTAGAGCATGGCCTTTTGTAGAAAGAATTAAACTCTCATGCTTCACTTATATCCATTAAGAGAGTCAACAGGAATTGGTCATTTGCATGGTTAGTCATAGAATCCTACATAAAACTTGTGGATCACTGAATATGATATGTTTGATTCCTTGCAATAGTTTTGCGATATAGAGATGATAATATGTGGGAGGTACTAGTAGATGGTCGTGTTTAGTAATATATTGGTGTTAAGGTTTGTGATTCCCAAAGCATGCACGTATAATCTCCGTTATGCCGGGAAGTTGGAGCACAATTTATCCTTAATTGTCTATCTTTGTGTGAAGATCGGGGGAGCGCGATGGTTAAATCCTACCAACCTCCCCCCTAGGAGCATGCATAGTAGTACTTTGCTTCGAGGGCTAATAAACTTTTGCAATAAGTATATGAGTTCTTTTTGACTAATGTGAGTACATGGATTATAGGCACTTTTACCTTTTCGCAATTTGCTACCCTCTTCGGTACCATGCATTTCCCTTTCTCACCTCGAGAGTCAGTGCAAATTAAACTTCGCCGGTGCATCCAAACCCCATGATATGATATGCTCTATCACACATAAGCCTTATTATATCTTCCTCAAAACAGCCACCATACCTACCTATTATGGCCTTTGCATAGCGGTTCTGAGATTTATTGCCATGCAACTTCCACCACTTCCGTTTTGATGACTTGAGCATTCATTGTCATATTGCTTTGCATGATCGTAAGATAGCTAGCATGATATTTCCATGGCTTGTCCGTTTTTTGATATCTCTGCGACGCTAGATCATTGCACATCCTGGTACACTACAAGAGGCATTCATATAGAGTCATATTTTGTTCTAGGTATTGAGTTGTAATATTGAGCTTTAAGTAAATAGAAGTGTGATGATCATCATTATTCATTATTAAAGCATGCCCTAGTGATGGAAGGATGATGGAAACTATGATCCCCCCACAAGTCGGGATGAGACTCCGAACGAAAAGAAAAGAAAAAAAAGAAAAAGAAAAGAAAAGAAGAAGAAGAAGAAGAAGGGGCATGCTAATTCCACACTTGTGCTTCAAAGTAGCACCATGTTTTTTCATATAGAGTGTCCCCTATGTTGTCACTTTCATATACGAGTGATAATTTTTCATCCTAGAGTTTGATGAATACCCACTTAATTTCATATTAAGCTTTAATACACTTGTAGCTCTTAGTGCATCCGTTGTATGGCAATCCCTACTCCTTGCATTGATATCAATTGATGGGCATATTCATAGCCCGTTAATTAGCTGCTTCGATGTGAGACTATCTTTCTTTTTGTCTTCTCCAAATTAATCTCTACCATCGTATTCTATTCCACCCATAGTGCTATATCCATGGCTTGTGCTCATATATTGCATGAGAGTGAAAATTCTAAAGCACGTTAAAAAGTATGAACCAATTGCTTGGCTAACACCGGGGTAGTACATGATTTATGCTTTGTGTTAAGAAGACAGAGCATGACAATACTATATGATTTTGTAGGGATAACGTTCTTTAGCATTGATATCTTGAAAGACACGATTGTTTGTTGACCACGAAGAGGACATTAATCATTTGTTTGATTCATCTATATATGCATTATAGCCCATAGCAACGCACAATGTTCTACTTGTAGGATGAGTTTGGAACTCACGAACAATTAAGATATTTGGGTTGGGGTCAAAAGACACCATTCGAGCTTTGTTTCCTGCGCGGTCACTGTGCCAGCTGCCCATCCTACCAAATGGACGGTTTGGGGGTCTCTACTATTGATGTTCTAATTCATAGCATCTCTAGCAGACCCCATAAAAATACTACCTGTTAAAACAGTATGCAGGTCTGCCTAAAATGAATTTACGGTACCGCGAGGCATCGGGCGGAATCGATCCCATAAACATGTACCATAAGAAAACTTCTTTGCCTCCTCATGGTTCTTCTTCCCTGGGACACACGCATGGATGAACTTTAACTCCGACCAGCCAGAACGGCGCCGCTCCGGCTTGCCGCCTGCTCTGGCGCCGTTCCGGTGACGCTCTGGCCCTGCTACGGCCTGTCATGTGCTCCGGCAATGCTCCGGTCGGCCGCTGCCAAGCTCCTCCATATGCTCGCGGCGTCTCGAGGCCTCTTGCTCCAGTGTTGACCGGTTTTACTGGATCCTCAAAAAAACTCGAATCCTCCATATATGACTAATGGGTGCTGTAATATATGGGAATCTATAATTTTTTTAAGGGATATGCTATTTTACAAACTCTATTCCGTGCATTTTTATCAACGTGTATCGTAAATTTGAAGGTTTGACCATTTTTACGGGATCTGCTAGAGGTGCTCTTATAGGGTATCATCTGAATCTGGTACAAAGTGCATTGATTTGTGTGGAATTTGCTGGTGCAAAAGTGTTTAATAAGATTTAAATCCATAAAATCAAATGTAATGTAACTTACACACAAAAGGGTTTTTTACTTTTTCTTTGAACACGTTACAGATATAGACGCTCGTACATACGCACACACACTCACCTAGTCACCTCTAAGGAACGCACGCACAAGCTACCCATATGAGCATTTTATAGATATCAACTTGAAATTGACGAAGTCGTCACATACCCCTTCGTAGTCAACGGATCACGAAGCATCTAGCGCATCATCTTATTTTCTATTGCGTATTCTTGTGTTGTTACATCCGTGTACTCAACCGACAATACCACACCAAAAGGTTTAACAGAGGCGAAGGCTTTCTCGTTTTAAAGAAGAAAGAAATATTTACCATAGCACACACTAGTAGAAAAAGGGCCTAATGTTCAACTCTTTAGTCCCAGTTTGTAATAGAACCGACACTAATGTGACCATTAGTGCCGGTTCCAACGTCTAGGTGAGCAGCTCTCATTAGTACCGATTCGTGGTGAACCTTTAGTACCGGTTCGTTCCATGAACCGGTACTAAAGGTTCACCACGAATCGGTACTAGTGAGAGCTGCTCACCTAGACGTTGGAACCGGCACTAATGGTCACATTAGTGTCGGTTCTATTACAAACTACTAAAGAGGTGGTGGCAGGCTTGTGTCAGGCTGCGGCCTCACCATGACCTATAGTACTAGTTCATGCCACAAACCGGGACTGGAAGTTCACCTTTAGTCCCAGTTTGTTTAACCAACCGGGACTATAGATATCACTATATATAGTGCTTCTTCCAGCCGGAGCGGAAGCCCACTGTTTTTTCACTCTTCTCTGTTTTCTTCCCCTCTTGCTCGAGCTCCCACCTCCATTTTTGCCAAAATTTTCCAACATTTGAAGGCACCCCATCCATCCAAGTGATCACAAAGGTTAGCAACTCTGTCCTTTCATATCTCATTGCTACATTAGCTCTTGCAATGTTCTATAAGTATAGTGATTTGTGGGTTTTTAGTTTGGGAGGAATTATATTTTGTATTTTATTTGATTTATATGGAATTTGAGGTCAAAATAACTCTTAGTTTGCATATGTAGGTGTGGTTTACTTAGTTCCTTCCCGTCTCCGACCTAACCACCGTTGATCACCCGCACCGTCCTGTCACTGGCACCACCTTGTGGTGAGCCTCTTGTTCTTATCTTTTTAATATAAGAAAAAAATCATGTTTGTGCTATTTAGATATATAGTTACTTGTATAATTATCTTACCCATACATTGTTTGTTATACATAGTGCCATGCTTTTGATATCAGTCCCCGTCGACCCTCGTCCGGGTTATGATTCGGATGTGGTATATTCTCTTTTATAACTATTTGTTGCATTTCGTGTTTATGACAAATTATGCCCATCAAGTTGACATAGATATTTTTATCTATGAGGTATGTGAACTGGAAATTCCAACCGACCCTATTGTCGAGAGGTTAAATTTAGTTGGAAAAGAAAATGAGTACTTGAAAGAAAAATTGAACAGAATTGAGGGGGATAAGATGGAATTGGAGTTGCATGTTGCCGATGTCGTCGATGATCACAAGATCAAGATGGAGAAAATGTGCTTTAAGATTATAAAGATTAGAAAATATGCCATCGATAGTGAGGCTTGGTATCATTATGCTGTTGGATCAATTGTTACCTTAGTTGCGATCTTGATCGCATTTGTTATTGCATTTAAATGCTTTAGCTAGAGAGTTATTTTTATATTGTTTTATGAGAATAAGTGTTGTATGAACTTTATGTATGAACTTGTATTAATTTGGTATTTTTGGTGCTGTGTAAATGAAGATGAGCCAGTAATGGATGTACGATGACCGAAGCTCTCCCTAGTTCATTAATGACGTGCATACTTTTTTGCTTGCGGCTGAGGCAAACAAGCGGGCAGATGGTTTTATGCCTTGTCCATGTGCTAACTGTAAGAATGATCTGAATTGCTCTAAGTCAAGAACCATTCACGTCCACCTTTTTGAGTCTAGTTTCATGCCCCACTATAATGTTTGGACCAAGCACGGAGAAAGAGGGGTTATGATGGAATACAATGAAGAAGAAGAGGACGACGACAGCTATCCTTGCCATGGGTTCCCTGAATACGATGGTACAACAATGGGGGAAGAATCTGAGCCGACAATGCGGGAAGAAGCTGAAGAAGAGGCATCAGATGAGCCCGCTGATGATCTAGGTCGGGTCACTGCCGATGCAAAGAGAAACTAAGCAAGTGAAAAGGAGAAGAAGAAGTTGCAGCGCATGTTAGAGGATCACAAGAAATTGTACCCGAATTGCAAAGTTGACAAGAAAAAGCTGGGCACTACACTAGAATTGCTGCAATGGAAGGCAGAGAATGGTGTATATGACAAGGGATTTGGAAAGTTGCTGATAATGTTAAAGAATATGCTTCCAAAGGCCAACAAATTTCCCGAGAGTGCGTACGAAGCAAAGAAGGTTGTATGCCCTCTAGGATTAGAGGTGCAGAAGATACATGCATACCCTAATGATTGGATCCTCTACCGCGGTGAGTACGAGGATTTGAATGCGTGCCCGGTATGGGGTGCATTGCGCTATATGATCAGCCACAATGACCCTGGCGATGTCGAGGGGGAGCGCCCCAGGAAGAAGATTCCTGGCAAGGTGATGTGGTATGCTCCTATAATACCATGGTTGAAACGTTTGTTCCAAAACAGTGGCATGCCAAGTCGATGTGATGGCACAGACAAGACCGTAAGAAAGACGGGAAGTTGAGAGTACCCGCTAACGGGTCACAATGGAGAAAAATCGAGAGAAAGTACTGGAAGGACTTTGCAGGTGATGCAAGGAACGTATGGTTTGGTCTAAGAGCAGATGGCATTAATCCTTTTGGGGAGTAGAGCAGCAACCAAGCACCTGGCTTGTGACTCTATGTATGTATAACCTTCCTCCTTGGTTGTGCATGAAGCGGAAGTTCATTATGATGCCAGTGCTCATCCAAGGGCCTAAGCAACCCGGCAACGACATTGATGTGTACCTAAGGCCATTAGTTGAAGAACTCTTATAGTTGTGGAATGAAAAAGTTGTATGTGTGTGGCATGAGCACAAATAGGAAGAATTTGACCTACATGTGTTGTTGTTTGTGCCCATCAATGATTAGCCTTCTCTCAGTAACCTTTCAGGACAGACAAACAAGGGATACCGTGCATGCACGCACTGTTTGGATGATACTGTCAGTATATATTTGGATAATTGTAAGAAGAATGTGTACCTGGGACATCATCAATTTCTTCCGATCAGGCATCCCATAAAAAAGAAATGCAAGCATTTCAAAGGTGAGGTAGATCACCAGACTAAGTCTCACCACCGTACCGGTGATGATGTACATGATATGGTCAAGGATTTGAAGGTAATATTTGGAAAGGGTCCTGGCGGACAATCTGTTCCGAATGATGCTGACGGACGCGCACGCATGTGGAAGAAGAAATCTATATTTGGGGACATGCACTATTGGAAAGACCTAGAGGTCCGCTCGGTAATCAATGTGATGCACATGACGAAGAATCTTTGCATGACCCTGCTTGGCTTCTTGGGCGTGTATGGGAAGAGAAAAGATACACTGGAGGTACGGGAGCACCAGCAACGTATGCACAGAAAGGACATCATACATCAGGGTCATGCCAGCTACGCTCTTACCAAAGAAGAGAAGGAAATCTTCTTTGAATGCCTGCTCAGTATGAAGGTCTTGTCTGGCTTCTCGTCGAATATAAAGGGAATAATAAATATGGCAGATAAAAAGTTTCAGAACCTAAAGTCTCATGACTGCCACATGATTATGACGCAGCTGCTTCCGGTTGCATTGAGGGGGCTTCTACTGGAAAAATTAGCCTTTGTGAAGTTGTGTGCATTCCTCAATGCAATCTCTCAGAAGGTAATTAATCCAAAAATCATACCAAGGTTGGAGAATGATTTGGTGCAATGTCTTATCAGTTTCGAGTTGGTGTCCCCACCATCCTTCTTCAATATCATGACGCACATCCTAGTTAACCTATGCGAAGAGATTATCGTTCTGGGTATTGTATTTATACACAGTATGTTCCCCTTTGAGAGGTTCATGGGAGTATTGAAGAAATATGTTCATAACCGTGCTACGCCAGAAGGAAGCATCTCCAAGGGCCATGAAAATAAGGAGGTCATTGAGTTTTGTGTCGACTTTATTCCCGACCTTAAGCCAATTGGTGTTCCTAAAACACGGCATAAGGGAAAACTGGGCGGAAATGGCACGCTAGGACCGGATCAAATAATATGTTTGGACAGGCATTCTCTCACTGAAGCACACTACACAGTTCTACAAAATTTCACCTTGGTGGCTCCGTATATGGAGGAACATAAGAATATTCTAAGCTCCAAATACCCAGAGCAGTCTGAAGACTGGATTACACAAGAACAAACAAGGACTTTCGCGGGTTGGTTCCAGACACATGCCATGCATGACGCCGATATTGAAGATGGCCTATACTTGTTGTCCCAGTTACCATCTTCGAATATAATGGCTTTCAAAGGGTACGAGATAAATGGGAATACATTTTACATGATCGCCCAAGATAAAAAGAGCATCAACCAAAACAGTGGTGTCCGCTTTGATGCAGCAACCAGCAGGGGAAATGACACATATTATGGTTACATAGAGGAAATATGGGAACTTGACTATGGACCTGATTTGAAGGTCCCTTTGTTTCGGTGCAAATGGGTCAATATGACAGGAGGTGGCGTAAAGGAAGACCCGCAGTACGGAATGACAAGAGTGGATCTCAACAATCTTGCGTACGCAGAAGAACCATTCGTACCAGCCAATGATGTGGTGCAGGTTTTCTATGTGAAGGACATGTCTACCAAGCCGAGAAAAAGAAAAGATAAGGAAGCGAATACATCATACGATGAGCCAAAGCGCCACATAGTTCTTTCAGGGAAATGAAACATTGTGGGAGTGATGACAAGATAGACATGTCAGAAGATTATGAAAAGTTTCATGAAATTGCTCCCTTCAGAGTGAATATTGACCCAAGCATCCAGTTAAATGATGAAGATTGTCCATAGTTACGGTGCAAAGGGACACACGCAAAGAAAATGTTTCACACCCAAAGACAGTAGGGAATCTTTGTAATAGTTAGGGTGCTTATGTGTTTTGCATTTGAAACATGTACTTTTGTGCTTCGGACAAACATGTACCTTTCTAATTTCGTTTGCTAATTTTCAGCTCATTTACTGATTTTTTTAGCTAAATGACCCTGAAATTGAAAACTCATCTGTTACAAAGGCAATTCATTTTTTTAACTTATTACAACTATAGACTATTTGTGTGTTCAGTATCCACCATTCAAAGCCACGTCATCAACTTTCAACCATTTCTGACACAATTTGCTATTTTTCAAGCATTTTATGATTTTTTTGAGCTAAATGACCCTGAAATTGAAAAGCACTACAAATGAACTCTGAAAAGGTTGAAAGTTGGCATGGTATCATCATTTCACCCACATAGCATGTGCAAAAAAGTAGAGAGGGTTACGGCAAAAACTGGATCCACTTCGTGTACAAAATGGACAATCTCTTTCGAAGTCTCAGGGTTTTAGAAGAAAATTCATCTGTTACAAAGGCATTTCATTTTTCAAATAACCTAAGTATTACCAAATTGAATATAATGATAAAACACACTAATATTAAACATAAAAAACGAATCACTGAAAGATCTATTTTTAAAGTAAAGTTATTCCCAAACTAGTGATTCACACAAATTCAAATAATTAAAATTTAAAATATTCAAATTTGAAAACTACTGGCACTAGCAGAAAGTTTGTAATTTTTTGTACCTAAAGCAAAAATATTCACAAAGAAACTCTAAATACAGCAAAAAAACAACTCAGAAATAAATAAAAGAAAATAAATAAAGCAGAAAAGAAAAAAAGAAAAAAAAAGCCCGCCTACTAGGCCACAACGGCCTTCATACGACTAGAAACCCAACCTGCTGTTGGGCCAGGATGCAAGCCCGCAAGGCCCAATAGGCCAGAGGGCAGCGCAGTAGAGTTAGGCCCAGAAGCCTGCTATAGAGAGGAATTCAAGAGAGCTGTCGCGCCGGGGCTTTTAAATAGGTGCGGGCGCCCCCAGGCTAGCGAGGTGGGACTAAACTTGCGCGCACCGCACCTGCGCCAACGTACACCTTTAGTACCTGGTCGTGGCTCCAACCGGTACTAAAGGGGGGGTCTTTAGTACCGGTTGGAGCCACCACTCAGTACTAAAGGGGTGCCCTTCCCGCCACTTCGCCTGGCCAAAACAACCCTTTAGTATCGGTTGGTGGCTCCAACCGGTACTAAAGGGGGGTCTATATAAGCATCCTTCAAAAAAATTCAATTTCATTCTCTTCCTCTGCCTTCTCCTCTGCCCCATCACCGACGCTCCCCGTCGTCGATCATCATCCCCGTTGCCGTCCCCGTCGCCGTCCCCGTCGCCGCCCGTCGTGTCCCTGTCGTCATTGCCCATCATCGCCCGTACGTAGCCGCGCTGTCCCCGTCGCGCCCGTCGCCATCCCCGTCGCCGCCGCCCGTTGCCGTCCCCGTCACCGCCCCGTCCCATCGTCGCCCTCGTCGCCGCTATGAGATTCTACGCCCCTCTGAGGGAGTCCTGGATTAGGGGGTATCCGAACAGCCGGACAATATACTTTGGCCGTACTATTGGACTATGAAGATACAAGATTGAAGACTTCGTCCCGTGTCCGGATGGGACTCTCCTTTGCATGGAAGGCAAGCTTGGTGATTCGGATATGTAGATCTCCTTCTCTGTAACCAACTCTGTGTAACCCTAGCCCCCTCCGGTGTCTATAAACCGGAGGGTTTAGTCCGTAGGACGACAACAATCATAATCATATGCTAGCCTCTAGGGTTTAGTCTCTTCGATCTCGTGGTAGATTGCTACCTCTTGAGCACTGCGTTGGATTTCGCCGAAGAGGAGAGGATGATGCAGTAAAGTAGCGTAAGTATTTCCCTCAGTTTTTGAGAACCAAGGTATCAATCCAGTAGGAGACACACACAAGTCCCTCGTACCTACACAAAATGATAGCTACCCGCAACCAACACGATTAGGGGTTGTCAATCCCTTCACAGTCGCTTACGAGGGTGAGATCTGATAGAGATGATAAATAATATTTTTGGTATTTTTGATAGATAGATGCAAAGTGAAAAGTAAAAGGCAAAGTAAAAACAAAGCAAGTAAATAAAGCGATAGAGATTGATATGATGAGAATAGACCCGGGGGCCATAGGTTTCACTAGTGGCTTCTCTCAAGAGCATAAATATTCTACGGTGGGTGAACAAATTACTATTGAGCAATTGACAGAATTGAGCATAGTTATGAGTATATCTAGGCAATGATCATGTATATAGGCATCACGTCCGAGACAAGTAGATCGAAACGATTCTGCATCTACTACTATTACTCCACCCATCGACCGCTATCCAACATGCATCTAGAGTATTAAGTTAAAAACAGAGTGATGCCTTAAGCAAGATGACATGATGTAGAGGGATAAATTCATGCTATATGATAAAAAAACATCTTGTTATCCTCAATGGCAACAATACAATACGTGCCTTGCAACCCTTTCTGTCATTGGGTAAGGACACCGCAAGATTGAACCCAAAGCTAAGCACTTCTCCCATTGCAAGAACTACCAATCTAGTTGGCCAAACCAAACAGATAATTCGAAGAGACTTGCAAAGATAACTCAGTCATACATAAAAGAATTCAGAGAAGATTCAAATATTTTCCAAAGATAATACTGGATCATAAACCCACAATTCATCGATCTCAACAAACACACTGCAAAAAGAAGATTACATCGAATAGTTCTCCACAAGAGAGGGGGAGAACATTGTATTGAGATCCAAAAAGAGAGAATAAGCCATCTAGCTACTAGCTATGGACCCGAAGGTCTGAAGTAAACTACTCACACTTCATCGGAGAGGCTATGGTGTTGATGTAGACGCCCTCCATGGTAGATGCCCCCTCCGGCGGAGCTCCGGAACAGGACCCAAGATGGGATCTCATGAATACAGAAAGTTGCGGCGGTGGAATTAGGTTTTTGGCTCCTTCTCTTATCTGTCGGGGGTACGTAGGCATATATAGGAGGAAGGAGTACGTAGGTGGAGCAACAGGGGGCCCACGAGGTAGGGGGGCGCGCCCAGGGGGGCCTCCACCCTCGTGACCGCCTCTTTTGTTCCTTCGAGCAGGGTCCAAGTCTCCCGGATCACGTTCGGTGAGAAAATCATGTTCCCGAAGGTTTCATTCCATTTGGACTCCGTTTGATATTCCGTTTCTTCGAAACACTGAAATAGCCAAAAAACAGCAATTCTGGGCTGGGCCTCCGGTTAATTGGTTATTCCCAAAAATAATATATAAGTGGAAAATAAAGCCCAATATAGTCCAAAACAGTAGATAAAGTAGCATGGAGCAATCAAAAAGTATAGATACGTTGGAGACGTATCAGGCATCCCCAAGCTTAATTCCTGCTCGTCCTCGAGTAGGTAAATGATAAAAAAGAATTTTTGATGCGGAGTGATACTTTGGCATAATTTCAATATAAATCTCCTTAATTGTGATATGAATATTCAGATCCGAAAGATTCAGGACAAAAGTTCATATTGACATAAAAATAATAATACTTCAAGCATACTAATCAAAGCAATCATGTCTTCTCAAACTAGCATGGCAAAAGAAAGTTCATCCCTACAAAATCATATAGTTAGGCTATGCTTCATTTTCGTTACACAAAGATGTTCCCAACTTCCATACCCCCGATGATAAGCCAAGCAATTGTTTCATACTCAAATAATCTCAAACTTTTTCAACCTTCACGCAATACATGACCGCGAGCCATGGATATAGCACTATGGGTGGAATAGAATATGATGATGGGGATTGTGTGGAGAAGACAAAAAAGGAGAAAGTCTCACATTGACGAGGATAATCAACGGGCTATGGAGATGCCCATCAATTCATGTCAAGATGAGGAGTAGGGATTGCCATGCAACGGATGCACTAGAGCTATGAATGCTCAACAAACGAAAACTAGTGGCTGTGCATCCAACTCGCTTGCTCATGAAGACCTAGGGCATTTGAGGAAGCCCATAGTAGGAATATACAAGCCAAGTTCTATAATGAAAAATTCCCACTAGTATAAAAAGACAACTTATGAGACTCACTACATGAAGAATAAGGTGCTACTTTGAAGCACAAGTGTGGAAAAAGAGATAGTAGCATTGCCCCTTTTTTCTTTTCTTTTTTTTCCTTTTTTTTCTTTTCTCTCTTTTTTTGGGCCTTTCGTTCTTTTTGGCCTTTCTCTTTTTTTCTCTCTTTTTTTCTTTTTGGGCAATGCTCTAACAATGAAAATCATCACACTTCTATTGATTACAACATAAGGATTACAACTCGAAACTTAGAACAAGATATGACTCTATATGAATGCCTCCGGCGGTGTACCAGGATGGTGAATCAAGAGTGACATGTATGAAAAATAATGCATGGTGGATTTGCCACAAATACGATGTTAACTACATGATCATGCAATGGCAATATGAGAAAAGTAATATATTTCATGATGATGATGAATGGAACGATGGAAAGTTGCATGGCAATATATCTCGGAATGGCTATGGAAATGCCATAATAGGTAGGTATGGTGGCTGTTTTGAGGAAGATATAAGGAGGTTTATGTGTGATAGAGCATATTGTATCACGGGGTTTGGATGCACCGGCGAAGTTTGCACCAACTCTCAAGGTGAGAAAGGGCAATGGACGGTACCAAAGAGGCTAGCAAAGGCGGAAAGGTGAGAGTGTGTATAATCCATGGACTCAACATTAGTCAAAAGAACTCATATACTTATTGCAAAAATTTAGAAGCCATCAAAAATCAAGTACTACGCGCATGCTCCTAGGGGGATAGATTGGTAGGAAAAGACCATCGCTCGTCCCCGACCGCCACTCATAAGGATGCACAAGCCAGGTCCACTTCATGGTTCAAATTTGTTACACAACTTTAACCATACCTGCATGCTACGGGACTTACAAACTTCAACACAAGCATTTCTCAAATTCACAATCACCCAACTAGCACAACTTTGATATTATCACCTCCATATCTCAAAACAATTATCAAGCATCAAACATATCTTAGTATTAAATTTACTCAAAAGAAAGTTTCACATATCTTGAACACTAAGTATGTTAACATTAAGCAAACTACCATGCTATTAATGACTCTCAAAATAATCTAAGTGAAGCATGAGAGATCAATAGTTTCTTTAAAAAAATCCACCACCGTGCTCTAAAATATATAATGAAGCACTAGAGCAAAAATTATCAAGCTCAAAAGATATAAGTGAAGCACTATGAGCAAAACTATCAAGCTCAAAAGATATAAGTGAAGCACATAGAGTATTCTAACAAATTCCAAATCATGTATGGCTCTCTCAAAAGGTGTTTACAGCAAGGATGCTTGTGATAGACTAACAAGCAAGACACAAATAATACAAGACGCTCCAAGCAAAACACATATCATGTGGTCAATAAAAATATAGCTCCAAGTAAATTACCAATGGAAGTGGATGAAAGAGGGGATGCCTTCCGGGGCATCCCCAAGCTTTGACTTTTTGGTGTCCTTGGATTATCTTGGGGGTGCCATGGGTATCCCCAAGCTTAGGCTCTTGCCACTCCTTGTTCCATAATCCATCAAAAGAATTCACCCAAAACTTGAAAACTTCACAACACAAAAGTCAACAGAAATCTCGTGAGCTCCGTTAGAGAAAGAAAACAAAAGACTACTTCAAGGTACTGTAATGAACTCATTATCTATTTATATTGGTGTTAAAACTACTGTATTCCAACTTTCCTATGGATTATAAACTATTTTACTAGCCATAGATTCATCAAAATAAGCAAACAACACACGCAAAACAGAATCTGTCAAAAACAGAACAGTCTGTAGAAATCTATAACTAACGCAAACTTCTGGAACTCTAAAACTTCTACCAAAATTGGAAGTCCTGGACAACTTGTTTGTTGAACAGAAGCAAAAATAATCAACGCAAAAGCACGTTCCTGTGATTTAACAAAATTATATTTGTGCGCGCAAAGTTTCTGTTTTTCAGCAGAATCAAATAAACTATCATCGTAGGTTATCCTATAGGTTCTACTTGGCACAAACACTAATTAAAAGACAAAACCACATCTAAAAAGAAGCTAGATGGATTATTTATTCCTAAACAAAAGCAAAAACATAAAAAAACAAAAAATAAAATTGGGTTGCCTTCCAACAAGCGATGTCATTTAACGCCCCTAGCTAGGCATAAAAGCAAGGATAGATCTAATGCGTGCCATAATAATAAGATAGATCTTGAAAACTCATCTCATATTCTCTACGTTCGGCGGCAAGTTTTCTTTGAGGCAAGCAAAAGTAATCAAAAGGTCTAAATTTAGTGGGACAGATGTCCCCAAGATCAATCATAGGAGGAACGGGTTCCTCCCTTGGCCCTTCATAGTGCATAACTATTTCGTCACTAAAAGCATTCTTTTGGCAAAATTTTGTGAGCCTATACTCAAGAGAGTAACCTAGCTCATTGTTTCGAAGAGCAAAATCATTATTAAGTTCATTGATGCAATCAACCAAGACATTGATAGGAACCTTTTTTCTAAGGTTGTCATTAAAAGCAACGTAGTCTGAAGATTGAAAATGCCTAAATTCCTCTTGATCATAGAGGATTGCCTCTATGGGAGGACGACCGGTGTCCACCCTATAGTGTGCAAAGATTTCTTTCGCCTCTCTTATGATAAATCTAAACTCGTGAGCCAAGAAGATAGTAACAGCACGCTTAACAGAAGAATGCTCAATATTGGAGAATTCTAGAAAAATTCTTTGAATGCAAGGATGCATATGCATAAATTGTCTTTCAAGTTCAACTACAAGCATAGCGATAGCATCCGCAAGACTACTAGTTTTATGAAGAATAGAACATCCCAAAGAAGGTAAAGCACCGGCGCAAGTAAAGAAATCTTGAATAACGCCTTTTCCAATGATGTTACCACTGCTGATCCGAATCTTTTTAGTATGCAAGATAGGGGGTTCATCGGCCGGAGCCTCGGGATTTTCCATGTTATCATGATTGTCCATATCGACGATAATCTCCCCAATTTCAGACATAGCGGCAAACAAAAGCAGGGCCGAAGAAGGTGAGTGAAAAAAGGTGACGGGAAAAAGGGAAACGGGAAAGAGAGGAGGAGATTGGGAAAGAGAGGGCGAATAAAACGGCAAGGGTGAAGTGGGGGAGGGGAAAACGAGAGGCAAATAATGTAATGCGAGAGATAGGGATTGTGATGGGTACTTGGTATGGTTGACTTGCTTGCATGAGACTCCCCGGCAACGGCGCCAGAAATTCTTCTTGCTACCTCTTGAGCACTGCGTTGGATTTCCCCGAAGAGGAGAGGATGATGCAGTAAAGTAGCGTAAGTATTTCCCTCGGTTTTTGAGAACCAAGGTATCAATCCAGTAGGAGACCATGCACAAGTCCCTCGTACCTACACAAAACGATAGCTACTCGCAACCAATGCGATTAGGGGTTGTCAATCCCTTCACGGTCACTTACGAGGGTGAGATCTGATAGAGATGATAAATAATATTTTTGGTATTTTTGATAGATAGATGCAAAGTGAAAAGTAAAAGGCAAAGTAAAAATAAAGCAAGTAAATAAAGCATAGAGATTGATCTGATGAGAATAGACCCGGGGGCCATAGGTTTCACTAGTGGCTTCTCTCAAGAGCATAACTATTCTACGGTGGGTGAACAAATTACTGTTGAGCAATTGACAGAATTGAGCATAGTTATGAGTATATCTAGGCAATGATCATGTATATAGGCATCACGTCCGAGACAAGTAGATCGAAATGATTCTGCGTCTACTACTATTACTCCACTCATCGACCGCTATCCAGCATGCATCTAGAGTATTAAGTTAAAAACAGAGTAACGCCTTAACCAAGATGACATGATGTGGAGGGATAAATTCATGCAATATGATAAAAAAACCCATCTTGTTATCCTCGATGGCAACAATACAATATGTGTCTTGCAACTCTTTTTGTCAATGAGTAAGGACACCGCAAGATTGAACCCAAAGCTAAGCACTTCTCCCATTGCAAGAACTACCAATCTAGTTGGCCAAACCAAAAAGATAATTCGAAGAGACTTGCAAAGATAACTCAATCATACATAAAAGAATTCAGAGAAGAGTCAAATATTTTCCATAGATAATATTGGATCATAAACCCACAATTCATCGGTCTCAACAAACACACCGCAAAAAGAAGATTACATCAAATAGATCTCCACGAGAGAGGGGGAGAACATTGTATTGAGATCCAAAAAGAGAGAAGAAGCCATCTAGCTACTAGCTATGGACCCGAAGGTCTGAAGTAAACTACTCACACTTCATCGGAGGGGCTATGGTGATGATGTAGAAGCCCTCCGTGGTGGATGCCCCCTCCGGCGGAGCTCCGGAACAGGCCCCAAGATGGGATCTCGTGGATACCGAAAGTTGCGGCTGTGGAATTAGGTTTTTGGCTCCTTCTCTGATCTGTCGGGGGTGTGTAGGCATATATAGGAGGAAGGGGTACGTCGGTGGAGCAACAGGGGGCCCACGAGGTAGGGGGGCGTGCCCAGGGGGGCGCCCTCCACCCTCGTGACTGCCTCTTTTGTTCCTTGGAGTAGGGTCCAAGTCTCCTGGATCACGTTCGGTGAGAAAATCACGTTCCCGGAGGTTTCATTCCGTTTGGACTCCATTTGATATTCCGTTTCTTCGAAACACTAAAATAGGCAAAAACAGCAATTCTGGGTTGGGCCTCCGGTTAATAGGTTAGTCCCAAAAATAATATAAAAGTGGAAAATAAAGCCCAATATAGTCCAAAACAGTAGATAAAGTAGCATGGAGCAATCAAAAATTATAGATACGTTGGATACGTATCATAGATCAACTCTTGTAATACTCATATCATCAAGATCAATGAAGTAGGAAGCAGGGTATTACCTCCATAGAGAGGGCCCGAACCTGGGTAAACATCGTGCCCCCCGCCTCCTGTTACCATTAGCCCTAGACGCACAGTTCGGGACCCCTACCTGAGATCCGCTGGTTTTGACACCGACATTGGTGCTTTCATTGAGAGTTCCATTGTGTCATCGCAATAAGGCTCGATGGCTCCTCCAATCATCTTCTACAATGCAGTCCAGGGGGAGGTTTTCCTTCCCGGATAGATTTTCATATTCGGCGGCTTCGTACTACGGGCCAACTCGCTTGGCCACTTGGAGCAGATCGATAGCTACGCCCCTCGCCATCAGGTCAGGTTTGGAAGCTTGAACTATACTACCGATATCCATGTAGACTTGATCTTGGACGGGTTCGAGCCCATGTCAAGTACACTGGACCGTCGTGATGAGCGTGACCTAGATCTGCCATCGGACAGTGTTCGGGAGAACGCACCTGCGGCGGCACCAGGAATCAATCCGGAACAGATCGTGCCTTCCGACGATGGGTGGATGGACCCCGCCACAGAGGCTGCGCACTCATCAATGTTGGAGCCGAATGCTGACCCCATCTCCTAGGAGAGTGGTGTCATCGGACCCTCGGACTCGTCTCCGGCTATAGGATCCGAACCGCGTACGTCTGTGCCTATCAAATCTGATTGGGCACTAGTCATGGAGTTCACAGCCGCGGATATTTTTCAGCACTCACCCTTGGGCGATGTGCTAAACTCATTAAGGTCTCTTTCCTTGTCGAGAGATTCCCGACCGAACTATGTTCGGCTCGAGTGGGAAGAGGACGACGAGGAAATTCGTCCCCCACCCACCACCCACTTTATAGCCACTGTCGATGACTTAACCGACGTGCTTGACTTCGACTCCGAAGACATCGACGGTATGGACGACGATGCAGGGGAAGAACAGGAACCATCGCCCAGAGGGCGCTGGACAGCCACCTCATTATATGATATTTATATGGTGGACACCCTAAAGAAAGGAATGGCAATAAGGAAAGAGAGGATAACCCCTTGGAGAAGTAACCCAGACACCGGCGTCAGCGGCGCCACTCCAAGCCCCGCCATAGCAAAAACAGTGATACCGGCACAAGAGATAACAATCAGGATGGTGCCGAAGACGAAGACAATCCTGCCCAACCAGGCTTCGAGCAGGGCGAGCAGGAGGATGGGCAAGCTAGCCCTAAGGAATAGGCGACAGATGGAGAATTAGAGGACGATAATTACATGCCTCTCTCCGAAGACGAACTGAGCCTTGGCAACGAAGAATTCATCGTGCCTGAGGATCCCGTCGAGCAGGAGCGCTTCAAATGCCGGCTTATAGCCACTGCAAAAAGCCTGAAGAAAAAGCAGCAACAGCTTCAAGCTGACCAAGACCTGCTAACTGACAGATGGACCGAGGTTCTGGCTGCCGAGGAATACGGACTCGAGCGCCCTAGCAAAAGCTACCCAAAGCGCAGGTTGCTACCTGAACTCGAAGAGGAAGCCTTAAAGCCCATGCTACCAACGCATGACGTGGCGGACCGGCCACCCCTTGGCCACGACAAAGGGGCGCACCAGCCTGAATTCTAGACCGCACCCCGTCGCCAATCAAACGATAATAATAAGGCCCGGGGCTACACGAAGGACCTGCGAGATGTATTGAACAACAATGCAGGATAGTCAAGATCGATCTACGGATCACGGGGGTGCGCAACAATATGTGACGATGACCGTCACAATAAACCAAAGTCCGGCCGGGCCGAATACAACAGACCAGACTCATTCGAACTGCATCGTGATGTAGCCCGGCATAGAGGCGCCGCACACCTCCTATGCTTCATTGACGAAGTAATGGATCATGAATACCTAGAAGGGCTTAAACCCGTAAACATCGAGTCATACGATGGTACTACAGACCCTGCGGTATGGATAGAAGATTTCTTCCTCCATATTCATATGGCCCGCGGAGACGATCTACACGCCATCAAGTACCTCCCACTAAAACTCAAGGGACAAGCTCGGCATTGGCTGAATAGCTTGCCGGCAAACTCCATCGGGAGTTGGGAAAACCTGGCAGACGCATTCCTTAACAACTTTCAGGGCACTTATGTGCGACCACCGGATGCTGATGACTTAAGTCACATAACACAACAGCCCGGAGAGCCGGCCAGGAAATTTTGGACTCGGTTCCTAACTAAAAAGAACCAAATCATCGACTGTCCGGACGCCGAAGCCCTCGCGGCCTTCAAACATAACATCCTTGACGAGTGGCTTGCCCGACATCTCGGCCAAGAAAAGCCAAAGTCCATGGCAGCCCTCACAACACTCATGACCCGCTTATGTGAGGGCGAAGACAGCTAGTTGGCTCATAGTAACAACACAGCAAGCAATCCTAGCAAACCGAAAACCAAGGATAGCAACAACAAACACAAGCGCCGCAAAAACTGTGGTAGTGCCAAAGACACATCAGTCAATGCCGGATTTAGTGGCCCCAAACCCAGTCGGCGGATGAAGCCATTCAACAAAAATAACTCAGGCCCGTCCAGTTTGGAACGCATACTAGACCGTCCATGCCAAATTCATGGCACCCCAGGAACACCAGCCAACCACTCCATAGAGAATATTGGGTCTTCGGACAAGCTGGCAGGTCAGATGCCGAAAACAAAGAGAAGGGGTCTCAAAGCAACGATGACGACGAAGAGCCCCGATCACCGAACACAGGAGGACAGCTGACATTCCCTCCCCAGGTGAAAACAGTAAATATGATATACGCAACCCATATTCCCAAGCAGGAACGGAAGCGTGCACTAAGGGACGTCTATGCGATGGAGCCACTCGCCCCAAAGTTCAACCCATGGTCCTCTTGTCCGATCACCTTCGATCGCAGGGACCATCCTACCAGTATCCGTCATGGCGGTTCGGCCGCATTGGTCCTTGACCCCATCATCGACGGATTCCATCTCACACGAGTCCTCATGGATGGTGGCAGCAGCCTGAACCTGCTTTATCAGGATAGAGTGCGCAAGATGGGCATCGACCCCTCAAGGATCAAGCCCACAAAAACCACCTTCAAGGGTGTCATACCCGGGGTGGAGGCCTGTTGTATGGTCTCAATCACATTAGAAGTGATCTTCGGATCACCGGACAGTCACCATACCAAAGAATTACTCTTCGACATTGTCCCCTTTCACAGTGACTATCAAGCATTGCTCAGACGAACTGCGTTCGCTCGGTTCAACGCAGTGCCACATTATGCCTATCATAAACTAAATATGCCCGGTCCACGCAGTGTCATCACGGTCAATGGCAGGGCCGAACTTCCCCTCACTGCTTTGACAGCAAGAGCAACGAATGGCACCTCTCAATCGAACCTTAAGTCGACGACCAAGCTCACAGACTCCGTAGAAGAAGCCCGAGCTACTGCGGGACGGGATAGACCGGCCCATCCGGAGCTCAACTAAGACACTCCAGCAAAACTTAATAGATAAGCCACATGTCGCGGCTAGACTGCTCTGTGGTGAAAAACCTTTTTTTGCACTTTCTTCGCAGGTTCACCTTTGTAAACTAGGATGGATGTAATGGAGGCAGCGCGGGCACGTAAGGGGAATCGCCAGATATTCTCTTCTTCGTTCATCCGAATATGCTCTGGACCCACATACAACCTCCCCCCGCCTGGTACTAGAAGGTTCCACAGTCATATTTCCTTCTATCACATTACCTGTACTCATACGCTTAGACATATTACTCAAATACAACATGTGAGTTTATATGATAGTAGTCTGTTGTTATTTCTTTTCAAAACTCTTTCGTTAAAAGGCAGCTGCTTATCGCGATATGCCTTACCGTGCCAGGGGCTCCATTATACCCATATTTTGGCAAATAAGTCTGAACAGCTTCACGGCAGCTCAGCACCCCGAACTTATAGCATTATATGCATCAGCTCCGAATCATGTCTTGGGTCAATATTTGGGTTTGCCCGGCTCCTATGTTTTGGTACCTTACGTTCCGCTATATCGGCTAAGGTAGCGCTAGGAGAACTACTGCGATTGTGTCCCGGTTCTTCTGGATGAGCACCTCAGTAGAGAAAGCCAAAAACTGACTGTCATGATACGGCAAGAGCTGGTCAACTATTCGGGAGGTTATCAAATCTTTAAGGATTTCTTCCGCATAATGCTATAACCAATGCAGCATGTGAAGGATCGGTTTTTTTCCCAATCAGGCGCTTATAAGAGCCTCGGGGACGGTTTTCCGAACACCAGGGGCTGCGCCTACCATACTTTTTCCTATGGCTAAGTGAGAATGATACAACCCTATAGTCCGATTGCCTGGTTCGTTGTGCTGAACACATCCTTAAAGGAATCAAAACTGGGATAAAGAATGCTCAGGTTTATCCTGAACACCCCTGTATTCACTGCGTGGGGGCGGAAGCTGACGACCGGCCAATTCTCAGCATTAATATATAAAACGGCCACACAAGAGGAACAACTATAAAATGACAGGCAATAAATAATAAAAATGACCCTATTCAAACATTACAACGGACAAACATGACCGTATTTATGGAAATATAATGTCCTTGGTGCATTGCTCTGCTGCAAGGTGGGCTCCTTTCAAGACACCTTCATAATACATTTCGGGCGTGCGGTGCTCCTTCCCCTCTGGCGGTCCCTCGGTCATCAGCTTTTCCGCATCCATCTTCTCCCAATGCACTTTTGCACGGGCGAAGGCCATTCGCGCACCCTCTATACAGACCGACCGCTTGATGACCTCGAGTCGAGGGCAGGCATTCACAAGCCGCTTCACGAGCCCGAAGTAACTGCTTGGAATAGGCTCGACAGGCCACAGCTGGATAATTACGTCCTTCATGGCTAGTTTGGCCGCCTTATGCAGTTCGGTCAATTGCTTCAGTTGATCGGAGAAAGGCACCAGATAATCCGACGCCAGATACTGCATCCAGAAGAGCTTATCCGCGGTATTCCTTTTTTCGGCTCGGTAAAACTGGGCGGCATCATATATGCTGCGCGGCAGCTCCGCAAACACCCCTGGAGGGATTAGAATTGGAATTGTCAAAACCTGATTCCCCACCTATTAAATTAATGCTTTGTGCAGATAAAAAACCGTTACCAACAGCAATCTTCTTCGTTTCCTGGATTTCCCCTCGGGCATCACTTGCGGCTTGGCGAGCCTGGAAGAGTTCGGATTCTTTCCCTAATAAACTCTGCTCCAAGGTCTCGATTTTCTTCACGGCCTCTTGAAGCTCTTGCTCAGCCTCAATAACTCTGGCCTCGTGCTTCTCACGAAGAGCCTGCTGTGCGGTTGCCTTCTTCTCGGCTTTGGCTACAGCCCTTTTCAGAGCCTCAATTTCGGCCGACGCCCCTAGAGCATATTCCATAAATATTTTTGTCATGCACACTTATTGATTAAGTGTCAAATAAACAAGATTTCTAAATACCTCGGTTATCCTCTAGTTGTTTCTTCACTTGGCCAAGTTCTCCTTCGGCCCGCTCTAGACTATGCTTTATTCTGGATATTTCTGCAACATGAGAGGCGGCAGTCGCTACAGATGCCTGCTTATTAACAAAAAAAGATAGGTTAGATGTCAACAAATAAGTCTCCTGCGAACATAAAATTGATCCTCTGTCTGGTTCTTCTTTTTTACCGAACAATGTATTAGGGGCTAGTATCTATACTATGACACTCTTCCATACATCGAAGCCTCTTATAAGGCTGACACAGGACTCATTCAGTCCGCTCTCGGCAGACTAAATCTTCTCAATCACCGCACCCATAAGAACACGGTGTTCATCAATGATGGAGGCGCCCTTCAGCGCCGCCAATAAAGCATCCAGCACCTCTAGTTGGACAAAGGTCGCCGATGGAATAGGCACGCCCCGTCCAGCCAACGGAGGCCGCCCGCCAGATTCCGGGGCCTTATTAGCCTCCGGGATAGTGTCCGACTGGGGGCTGAATTTAAGATAACCCCTGCCGTCAACGTCCGCGGGAATCTTCTCTCCCGCGTGTCCGGACCCCGAAGTTTGGCCTTCTGGCATCACCTTTGCAATCTTCCCCCCTCCTCCGTGGCCCGAGTCCTTCTGGGACGAAACCTCGGTGTCATTTGCATGACTGGGGGAGGGGGCCTTTGGGGGTGTCCCGCTCTCTATAGCATCCTACCGAGCGAATCCTCCGATGAAGATTGTTCGGCGCGGGACTTCGCAGGATTGTAAAAAGTATGGCTCAGATAAAAATATTATGCCACAACGAGTCTGGACGCATAAGCGTGTTCAGAATTTATACTCACGAGTTCACCAGGGGCTGGACCCTGGGATCCCACTCCGGGCTGCTATCGGCGGCGGCAGTGGACTCCTCTGGAAGGGGAGTTTTTCTCCTCTTGGGAGACTCGGCCTCCAAGGATGTGGATGTCGTCCTTTTCTTAATTTCCCCCACAGGGGATTCATCTTCCTCCACCTCCTCCTCATCCTCTTCGGAGGAAGGATGGGCATTGGAGTCTTCGGCTTTCGTGTCTGAGCCCCACGGCGGTCTTCTTCTTCGGTGCCTTGTAAGGCGCCGGGACCAGCATCTTCGTCAGAAGTGGGCCGGTCGGTTCTTCTGGCAGCGGAGTCGGACAGTATATCCGCTCCGCCTTCTTCGTCCCGCCCTAGGAAAGTTGTGGGAACTATATTAGGCATTTTACTAAGGATATGCCAATACAACATATGAGCTGTCAACGTACGACTACTTACCGAACTTGCAGGGTGGGACAGTTGGTATCCGCGGTCCTCGGCGGAGTCCGGCCATGGTTTGCTGGACTTGAAAAGCACATTCCAGATGCCCTCATGTGAGGAGCCGAAGAGGTCTAGCAGGGTTTGGTGCTTGACCGGGTTGAACTCCCATAAATTGCAAGCCCGGTGTTGACAAGGTAGAATCCGGCGAATCAACATCACCTGGACTACATTTACGAGCTTGATGCTCTTATCCTCCATATCTTGAACGCGCGTCTGGAGCGTTGATAGTTCGTCAGATGAAACCTAGTCCAGGCCCTTCTTGGGCCAGGACGTGAGGCGTAGGGGGGCTCCGGATCTGAAATCCGGAGCAACGGCCCAATCCTTGGCGCGTGGCTCAGTGATGTAAAACCACTGCTGCTGCCACTCCTTGACGGAATCATTGAAAGTACCTGTTGGCCATGTAACATTGGGCATCCTGCCCACCATGGCTCCTCTGCACTCAGCGTGCTCGCCGCTCACTACCTTGGGCTTCACGTTAAACACTTTCATCCATAAACCAAAGTGTGCCAAGAAGCGGAGAAAGGCCTCACACACGACGATAAATGTCGAGATATTGAGGAAGGAATTTGGGGATAGATCGTGAAAATCAATCCTGTAATAATACATGATGCCGCGAACGAATGGTGAAGGGGAAACCCTAGCCTACGGACAAAATGAGGGAGGAACACCTGTTGGGGAACGTAGTAATTTCAAAACATTTCCTACGCACACGAAAGATCATGGCGATGCATAGCAATGAGAGGGGAGAGTATGTCCACGTACCCTCATAGACCGAAAGCGGAAGCGTTATGACAACACGGTTGATGTAGTCGTACGTCTTCATGGCCCGACCTATCAAGCACCGAAACTACAACACCTCCGAGTTCTAGCACACGTTCAGCTCGATGACGATCCCCGGATTCCGATCCAGCAAAGTGTCGTGGAAGAGTTCCATCAGCATGACGGTGTGGTGATGATCTTTTTTGCCTAAGCACCGCTACAATATTATCGAGGACTATGGTGGAGGGGGGCACCGCACACGGATAAGAGATCTCAAGGATCAATTGTTGTCTCTTTGGGGTGCCCCCCGCCCCCGTATATAAAGGAGCAAGGGGGGAGCGGCCGGCCAGGAGGAGGGCGCGCCAAGAGGAGTCCTACTCCCACCGAGAGTAGGACACCCCCCCTTTCCATGTTGGACTAGGACTTGGGGGAAGGAGAGAGAGAGGGGAAAGGAAAGGGGGGGGCGCCGCCCCCCTCCTTGTCCAATTCGGACTTGGGGGGTGCACGGCTGCCCCTTGGCCTCATCTCCTCTTCCTCCAATAGGCCTATTAAGGCCCATT
>NC_041383.1:44843462-44856596 GCF_002162155.2 Triticum dicoccoides
ACCTCCCGGTACTCCCGTAAAATGCCGATTTCACCCGAAACACTTCCGATGTCCAAACATAGACTTCCAATATATTAATCTTCATGTCTCGACCATTTCGAGACTCCTCGTCATGTCCGTAATCACATCTGGGACTCTGAACAACCTTCGGTACATCAAAACATATAAACTCATAATGAAATTGTCATCATAACTTTAAGCGTGCGGACCATACGGGTTCGAGAACAATGTAGACATGATCGAGACACGTTTTCGGTCATTAACCAATAGCGGAACCTGGATGCTCATATTGGCTCCCACATATTCTACGAAGATCTTTATCGGTCAGACCGCATAACAACATACGTTGTTCCCTTTGTCATCGGTATGTTACTTGCCCGAGATTCGATCGTCGGTATGTCAATACCTAGTTCAATCTCGTTACCGGCAAGTCTCTTTACTCCTTCCGTAATACATCATCTCACAACTAACTCATTAGTTGCAATGCTTGCAAGGCTTAAGTAATGTGCATTATCGAGAGGGCCCAGAGATACCTCTCCGACAATCGGAGTGACAAATCCTAATCTCAAAATACGCAAACCCAACATGTACCTTTGGAGACACTTGTAGAGCTCCTTTATAATCACTCAGTTACGTTGTGACGTTTGGTAGCACACAAAGTGTTCCTCCGGTAAATGGGAGTTGCATAATCTCATAGTCATAGGAACATGTATAAGTCATGAAGAAAGCAATAGCAATATACTAAACGATCATGTGCTAAGCTAACGGAATGGGTCATGTCAATCACATCATTCTCCTAATGATGTGATCCCGTTAATCAAATGACAACACATGTCTATGGTTAGGAAACATAACCATGTTTGATCAACAAGCTAGTCAAGTAGAGGCATACTAGTGACACTCTGTTTGTCTATGTATTCACACATGTATTATGTTTCTGGTTAATACAATTCTAGCATGAATAATAAACATTTATCATGATATAAGGAAATAAATAATAACTTTATTATTGCCTCTAGGGCATATTTCCTTCAGTCTCCCACTTGCACTAGAGTCAACAATCTAGATACACTGTAATGATTCTAACACCCATGGAGCCTTGGTGTTGATCATGTTTTGCTCGTGGAAGAGGCTTAGTCAATGGGTCTGCTACATTCAGATCCGTATGTATCTTGCAAATTTCTATGTCTCCCACTTGGACTAAATCCCGAATGGAATTGAAGCGTGTCTTGATGTGCTTGGTTCTTTTGTGAAATTTGGATTCCTTCGCCAAAGCAATTGCACCAGTATTGTCACAAAAGATTTTCATTGGACCCGATGCACTAGGTATGACACCTAGATCGGATATGAACTCCTTCATCCAGACTCCTTCGTTTGCTGCTTCCGAAGCAGCTATGTACTCCGCTTCACATGTAGATCCCGCCACAACGCTTTGTTTAGAACTGCACCAACTGACAGCTCCACCGTTCAATGTAAACACGTATCCGGTTTGCGATTTAGAATCGTCCGGATCAGTGTCAAAGCTTGCATCAACGTAACCATTTACGATGAGCTCTTTGTCACCTCCATAAACGAGAAACATATCCTTAGTCCTTTTCAGGTATTTCAGGATGTTCTTGAACGCTGTCCAGTGATCCACTCCTGGATTACTTTGGTACCTCCCTGCTAAACTTATAGCAAGGCACACATCAGGTCTGGAACACAACATTGCATACATGATAGATCCTATGGCTGAAGCATAGGGAACTTCTTTCATATTTTCTCTATCTTCTGCAGTGGTCGGGCATTGAGTCTTACTCCACTTCACACCTTGTAACACAGGCAAGAAACCTTTCTTTGCTTGATCCATTTTGAACTTCTTCAAAACTTTGTCAAGGTATGTGCTTTGTGAAAGTCCAATTAAGCGTCTTGATCTATCTCTATAGATCTTAATGCCCAATATGTAAGCAGCTTCACCGAGGTCTTTCATTGAAAAACTCTTATTCAAGTATCCCTTTATGCTATCCATAAATTCTATACCATTTCCGATCAGGAATATGTCATCCACATATAGTATTAGAAATGCTACAGAGATCCCACTCACTTTCTTGTAAATACAGGCTTCTCCAAAAGTCTGTATAAAACCAAATGCTTTGATCACACTATCAAAGCGTTTATTCCAACTCCGAGAGGCTTGCACCTGTCCATAAATGGATCGCTGGAGCTTGCGAACTTTGTTAGCTCCCTTTGGATCGAAAAAACCTTCCGGTTGCATCATATACAATTCTTTTTCTAGAAATCCATTCAGGAATGCAGTTTTGACATCCATCTGCTATATTTCATAATCATAAAATGCGGCAATTGCTAACATGATTCGGACAGACTTAAGCATCGCTACGGGTGAGAAGGTCTCATCGTAGTCAACCCCTTGAACTTGTCGAAATCCTTTCGCGACAAGTCGAGCTTTCGAGACAGTAACATTACCGTCATCGTCAGTCTTTTTCTTGAAGATCCATTTATTTTCAATTGCTTGCCAATCATCGGGCAAGTCAACCAAAGTCCACACTTTGTTCTCATACATGGATCCCATCTCAGATTTAATGGCCTCAAGCCATTTTTCGGAATCTGGCCTCACCATCGCTTCTTCATAGTTCGTAGGTTCATCATGGTCTAGTAACATGACTTCCAGAACAGGATTACCATACCACTCTGGTGCGGATCTTACTCTTGTTGATCTATTAGGTTCAGTAACAACTTGATCTGAAGTTTCATGATCATCATCATTATCTTCTTCACTAATTGGTGTAGGTGTCACAGAAACCTGTTTCTGCGATATACTACTTTCCAATAAGGGAGCAGGTACAGTTACCTCATCAAGTTATACTTTCCTCCCACTCACTTCTTTTGAGAGAAACTCCTTCTCCAGAAAGTTTCCGAATTTAGCGACAAACGTCTTGCCTTCGGATCTGTGATAGAAGGTGTACCCAACAGTCTCCTTTGGGTATCCTATGAAGACACATTTCTCCGATTTGGTTCGAGCTTATCAGGTTGAAGCTTTTTCACATAAGCATCGCTGCCCCAAACTTCAGAAATGACAACTTTGGTTTTCTTGCCAAACCACAGTTCATAAGGCGTCATCTCAACGGATTTTGATGGTGCCCTATTTAACGTGAATGCGGCCGTCTCTAAAGCATAACCCCAAAATGATAGCGGTAAATCTGTAAGAGACATCATAGATCGCACCATATCTAGTAAAGTATGATTACGACGTTCGGACACACCATTACGCTGTGGTGTTCCGGGTGGCGTTAGTTGTGAAACTATTCCGCATTGTTTCAAATGTAGACCAAACTCGTAACTCAAATATTCTCCTCCACGATCAGATCGTAGAGACTTTATTTTCTTGTTACGATGATTTTCAACTTCACTCTGAAATTCTTTGAACTTTTCAAATGTTTCAGACTAATGCTTCATTAAGTAGATATACCCATATCTGCTCAAATCATCTGTGAAGGTGAGAAAATAACGATATCCGCCACGAGTCTCAACATTCATTGGACCACATACATCTGTATGTATGATCTCCAATAAATCAGTTGCTCTCTCCATAGTACCGGAGAACGGTGTTTTAGTCATCCTGCCCATGAGGCACGGTTCGCAAGTACCAAGTGATTCATAATCAAGTGGTTCCAAAAGTCCATCAGTATGGAGTTTCTTCATGCGCTTTACACCGATATGACCTAAACGGCAGTGCCACAAATAAGTTGCACTATCATTATCAACTCTGCATCTTTTGGCTTCAACATTATGAATATGTGTATCACTACTATCGAGATTCAATAAAAATAGACCACTCTTCAAGGGTGTATGACCATAAAAGATTTTACTCATATAAATAGAACAACCATTATTCTTTGATTTAAATGAATAACCGTCTCGCATCAAACAAGATCCAGATATAATGTTCATGCTCAACGCTGGCACCAAATAACAATTATTTAGGTCTAAAACTAATCCCAAAGGTAGATGTAGAGGTAGCGTGCCGACCACGGTCACATCGACTTTGGAACCATTTCCCACGCGCATCGTCACCTCGTCCTTAGCCAATCTTCGCTTAATCCGTAGTCCCTGTTTCGAGTTGCAAATATTAGCAACAGAACCAGTATGAAATACCCATGTGTTACTGCGAGCATTAGTAAGGTACACATCAAGGGGAAGATCCGGCCGTGCGGCCAAGAATATGACTACCTGGTGTATACGTTTTCTCCCACGAAATCATGGCCGCCACTTGCGCCGCAGCAACCAAGCAAACCATCCGCTTTTGATTTGTTGCGTAGTATCTCACGCTGGTCTCTCACGGCGACGTGTCTCGTTACTCACAAGTGACAAATCACAAATCCTTGGAAGTTGGTTAAATTCACGGAACCTTGGAACCGTCTGAAGGTTTTGCCCTGCTTTCAAATTGTCCAATAAAAGCGTTCTCTTTTGCCGGGTGTCCACTCTATAAAATGTCGCATATTTTTTAAATGTTTCCTACAATTTTTTTTTTAAATGTGCATGATTCCCAAAAATATGTTTATGACATTGTAAAAAATGTACATACAATGCTAAAAATGTTCACATAATTTTTAGAAAATGTTTCGTACCATTCAGCAAATGTGGATGACAATTTTGAAAATTCACACATTCCAAAATGTTTGTGACATTAAAAAAAATGTTCACCTAATTTCAAAAAATGTTTTGTATCTTTCCAAAAAGCATTCGAATGTGTATTTGGAAAATGTTTAACATGTATTCGAAAAAATGTTCAAAATTGTATTTGAAAAAAATGTTTCTCACACATTGAAAAATGTTCAATCTATATCAAAAAAATGTTCCACATGTATATGAAAAATGTACAATGGATTTCGTGGAAAAGACAATTTTAGTCCGTAGAGACCATTTGATCTCATCAATAGTAGAAGATAAGGTCATTCCATTAATCAAGGATAACATGTCCTTCCATTAACCCCCTAACTTAGGAGTCAATCTCCTTCGAAAAAACGAGTGAATATTCACGGTAGGTGATTTATCCATTGTGCAGTCAGGCACATTGCAAATGCTGAACAATTGAGGAAAGTTATCACAAAAAGAAATATTGTCATTCAAGGATATTTTCTAATCTAGCAATATCACTAGAGTTCATCACGATTTTTCTACCACACATGTAAACCATTTTCACTTTCAAGAAGAGCTTCAAGCGGGGGAGGGGATCGTTAAACTTTTATTTCACAAACGCCACAGTTCTCCTGCACAAATATTTAACTCTAGAAATATGTTGTCATATGCCGCCATGTTTCTATAATTTCCACCACCACTTTACCAACAGACTTACATTCTGCCTATGTAAGTCCTTCACACCTAGGCCTCCTCTTGTTTTAGATCTACACAACATAGAAGATTTGAAAAGATAATATCGCTTCCTACCATTACCATTTTGCCAAAAGAACCGCCATACCCAACTTTTTGAAAAAGTTTTTTTAAAAGGAACATTCTCACATGTAATAATAGGAAATGCTAGACACATTAGAATTGAACAAAACCAGGTTTCCTCCCACAGAAGCAACATTACCAATCCATGAATCACAACTCCGATTATATCTTGGTTCCATACAATTCAAGTCCACATACCTAAGGGTAGCATAGCTCACAGGGACACCACGATATCTTATAGGGAAATGGCCAATTTCACAGTTAAACAAATCGGCATGAAATCTCACGATCTCATCATTCCCTCCAATATAGAGGATCTCATTTTTTTGAAAATCTTTTTTCAAACTTGACATGAGCTGAAAGATACTTCCTCCTTTCCGGTTTACAAGGCTGAATTCAAAAATCTCACCAACCAAGGTAGATGTTGAGTGGTGGAATAATTTTTGTAGTTTACAAAAGTACTCAATTAATGCACTTGTTTTTCTCAAAAAATCATGTTTACCAATGCATTAATTGCAATGCATGCATGTGTGTCCAATAAATAACCAATAACTTTTACATGCATTGATGAGTTTTCTCCCAATCCTCGCATGCAATGATTTAATGCACCTTGATATCTGAGCATGAGATGGGAGCAATAGGAATGAGACTTGTAAAACGAAAATACGAAAAAATTGAGATAATCCCTATAAACCGAAAAGGAGGTAGTATACAGTAATAACTTGATATTCAATGAATGATCAGGGTCATTATCAATGCAAAAGACAGCTTCATCTGCATACTGCAGAACGACATCTCCTCTGTCTAAGACCAACTAATAGATTGATTTTTGAGCATTAGTAACCATTTTGCAAAGACACTGAACAACCAAATTAAATAGAAAGGGGGGGGGGACAAGAGTCCTCTTATCTAAGACCTTAATAACTCCAAAGCTTCAGCGGTATTATTCAACTTAACACTAATAGTACCATTATGTAGTATTTTTCTAATCCAACTACACAAAGGAGCGGCAGAACCCCTCATAACATGGCATTCCCTTAAAAGTCCCTGTTACACACACCTGTGCTTTTTCAAAATCAAGTTCAGGTATAATGCCAGATCTTTTTTTACTTTGAGTATGGTGTAAAATCTCATGATGAGTAAAAATACCATCCATAATGTTTTTATGTTTAATAAAAGCATTATGATGAATGTTGATAATTATAATAGCGAACATAGCAACTCCAATATCCCAGATTTTAGTAATGAAATTGTAAAGGCATCTAAGCAAGGAAATAGGCTAAAATTGTTGAATTATTATTTCCACTAATCTTAGGGACAAAATTAATAATGCCATAATGTAGTCTATGCACATCAAGTTTGCGAGCATGAAAAGCATGGAAAAGGTTCATAATATCATCGTTTAGTATATCCTAAGAACATTGGTAGAAATCAGCAGGAATGTCAGGAGCCCTATTGCAATTCATTGAAAATGTGCTTCTCCAACTTCCTCAACAGAGAAATGCCTGATTAGAACATCATTAACATCATCACTAAGTTTTTCATGACCCTCCAGGCACTAGTGCAGAACCGGGCTTTAGCGCCGGTTCGTAACGGTCTTTAGTGTCGGTTCGGCAAACGGCACTAAAGAGTGGGCACTAAAGGTCCCCCCCTTTAGTACCGGTTTGTCATGAACCGGCGCTAAAGTGCCACCACGTGGCACGAGCCAGGCCCGGGTGCGTGTAGGACATTAGTACCGGTTGGTAACACCAACCGGTACTAAATGTTTGGGCGTGTTTTTTTCCTTTAATTTTTTGTTTTCAATTTAATTTAGTGATTGTTTTACATTATAATGAGTTGTTAAATCATTAGGTGAAAGTACCGCAAATTAGTTTTGACTGGATGCATGTGGATCCTAGCTAAGTGATCAAGTATATGCCATATCCATATTATAATTAGCTAAGTGATCAAGTATATGCCATATCCATATTATACTTGATCACCTGTGATCAAGTATAATATGGATATGGTATATACTTGATCACTTAGCTAGGATCCATCCAGCTGAAACTAATCTGCGGTTTTTTTTATAAATGATATAATAACTCATCATCATCATCATCATATTAATATAATTACTCTTGCATCATATCATCAACATCAGTATACTAGCTGGCTAAAAATCATCATAGTCGTCATTACCACTATTTAATCATCATAGTCATTACCGCTATCTAATCACCACCAACACTAGCTTAAAGAAGAAACATTCACTTGTACCAGAAGCAAAGATATCATCGAGTTCAACATGGTCATGATATTATAAGCGTTCATAACACCACAAAAACAAATCACTCTTTGAGATTAAGTTCAGGACGAAGAACACAGACATGAGAGGACAAGTACTAAGAGCATGAACTAGCTAAATCACTCATGCACTACTAGGGAAAAGCCTAGCAGCAGCGCGGGTTTTGGCCCTCTCAGTAGCGCAGGTACCGGCGCTACTAATAAGGCGCTACAGCTAACGTATAGCAGTAGCGCCTGTTGACCCAGGCTACTGCTACTGATGAATAGCTGTAGCGCTCTTTGGAAAAGGGCGCTACTGATATTATCTGTAGCGTTGTTTAGCAGGAAGCGCTACTGGTAAGTCGGCGCTACTGCTAAATTTCCCCCCTCGCTACTACTAGTTTTATTAGTTTTTTTTCCTGCATATTTGTTTTTTATTTGTTTTGTATTTGAATAGGCTTTATACAATAATCTTTAGCATATCATCCACATACAAATGTAATCATAGCATATACATACAATTAGTCTCATCAAATCATGTCATCATCATAATCATCACCCAACACAAAGTGGTCTCTCGTCATCAATCTCGAAAATAGCGATACAAGTCTCGATTACTTGCAAATACATCGTCATCCATCTAAACAATGATATACGCGAGAATAGCTATCACTTTGAGTACATGAGTTAGTATCCCTCTCTCGCATTAGCGTGAACCTAAACTAAGTACTGCATGTCGCTCGGAAACCGAAAACCGGTACATCTGGGCCTGACACTCCGGCCACTTGTCGTATATATACTCCTGGCGTAGCACTTCTTCGCTATCTATGATCTATGCACCTGCATCGTCACATGAGTCGATGATATGCAACATATATAGTTGAGCAACAGAAAGAGACAAACTTGGCAAAAATAGAAACAATATATCATAAGCATAAATAACAAAGTTCATCGTTCCCAAAATGACCTAACTAGAGTGATTTTCGCTAGTCGAGGAGGAGGACGGTTTAATTACATCACAAATAAAGTTTCACCATGCATAATTCAAAGTTTTGTCATAAAAGAAAGTATGGACTAAACGGACACATTGTCATATATCGACAATCACTCCATCATGTCGTGCCATCCATCCATGTCAGGGAGATAGTCATCGAGCTTAGTGAAAGGCTCCATGTCGAGACGCTGAGAGGCTATCCATGTTCGGACGTCTTCCCGCGACATTTATCCTTCTGCATGGAACATCCCTGTTTTTCCGACGACCTCATTCATGATGATTTGGGCAAGTTCGCGCTGGATGTTATAGAACTCAGCTCGAAGTCGATGATCCTCGATATCTCCTATGTCCTTTGCCCATTGCAGAATATGGGCATCGCCAGATCTAGGTGCCATGTGAAGGTTCTGGTGATCCCGTCTGTACTCCAGCATGTGGTGTAGGACACAGAATCCATCATTAAGAGAATCGTTCGGTTGCTGGATGCAGCAGAAGTCGGTCTTATGGCTGAAGGCGGCCCTGTCGCCCCTTCTCTTCTTGTCCATAACCTGTCCACCTCTTGCTTGGTAGTAAAGCATAGCACTGTCGAGAACATCTTTGATGTGGGTGTAATCCTTTTTGTGATTGTTCTTCGATGAGTCCAAGTAAAGAGCGTGGGAGAATCAGGGGTAGAGGATGATGAGGACGGCGCGCCCGCCACTGCGCAAAATAAGTACACCTTAAATTAATTAGCCTCCACCGTGCAAATGAATTATTGAAATCGAAGGAAGGATTGCAGCGCGGATGACTTACACGGGATGATAAGGCACGAGAATCACCTCCTTGTCCTGATTGGCAAGCATAAAACAGACGATGTAATCCCTCGCGTATTCACGATGTTGTGCACAGACTCCCAAGAAGCCCTCGTGCATGTAGTATGGGTCAGCGACACAGATAAAACATATCTGCTCAACCCCAATGATGTAGTTCATGTGCAAGGCATAAAGGCAGACAAACGTAAAATCCAGCTTCTTCACGTGAAACATGTCGAATATGTAATCGAATCGGAGGAAGAACTTATCCGCGGGGAAGCCGTCGACGTACGACATTTGCCGCGGAACATTAACCACGTAGAGTGGGTATCCTGGATCTTTCGAGGCGATGAGGCCTTCTCTACCCGCAGCACATCGTCATGAAGTCTCCTTAGATCGCCGAATCTGGCCCGTAGTGCTGTTTCAGGTAGGATTGGTCGACCGGGGATATGCCATTTATCCGCATCGGGGATATCTACACGGTCCTGAAGCCGAGGCTGCTGAGGCGGCTGGATCATAGAATCAGCTTTTTTGCCTTTCCTCGCTCTCTTCCTAGACTTCTTTACCACCGGATGGTCGTCAATAATACGTTGAGACGGTAATTCAGGCACCGACTCATGACGCTCAAACCCTGAGGAGGCGCCAGTATAGACATACTGTTCAGCGCCATCGTCATCGTCATCCTCATCCATGGCGACGTCATCAGCGACTAATGGAGCCACCTGCTTACCCCGTCCGCTATCACCCAACCCGACACCCGACGCTAATTGGGTAGGTGGGGCGTTGATGTTCATACCTTGCTGAGGCTGCGTGCTCGTGGGTGTGCTCCCGGCCGCCTCCAGACCAAGCAGACTCTTTGGCCACAACAAGACCCACCCATTGCAACAATCACCAAGCTGCCACGGGGTCTCGTTGTCATCCCCCACTAGTATTAGAGGAGGCAAATTCTCGTGGCCCGGTTTGACACTGGCCACGGAAACCTTGAAGACGTTCGGGGGGATCGACCGGTTGTGGAACAATGGTTCCTTCGGCTCCATTATCGTCCCCTTCCCCACGTCCACCTTCTGTTCACCGATGGTGTACAATATGGTGCACGGGGTTTCCTCGGCCTGCAAAGAAAAGTCTGCGACGTGAGACATCCGAAAGGCAACGAAAATGGGAGATTATACATTTATATTGAAGGGGGCCGGTGTGACAGATACCGTGAGGGCGTCGAGCTCAGCCAAAGAGGAGGCACCACCGAGCACGTCCGGTGTGGGAGCCGGTGCGAGAGCCGATGCGGGAGCAGGTGCGGGAGCCGGTGCGGGAGCAGGTACGGGAGCCGGTGCGGGAGCAGGTGCTCCCAAGAAGTCAGCAAGGGGAAAGTCCTCTGCATTTTTTTTTCTGGATTTTGCCTTGTCCAAATGTAAACGCCCGTCACCAAGGAAGTAGATATATCTGCAATCGCCTGTTTTGCGGCAGCTACCGCTGTTGCGACTGTCTGAGATGATTTCTTGTCAACCGCAATCTCAACCTTCTTGTCAATGCTTTCTTCAGTTAACCTCCGTCTTTCCTTTCTCTCCTCCGTGGTCTCACGGTAGTACTTCTTCCACGTGGCGCCGTCTCCGACACCGTGCACGTGTCCATACGACGGTCGAGTATCCACCGGTTGTTGTTTCAATATGTTCAACGCCCGGTTGAATGGAGTGTCCCACTTGGGCCTCGCCAATGCCTCAGACGGCGAGTCGCTTTCGGCCACAATCCGGTGCTGCTCTCTCTGCAAAAGGCACAAGGATCGTTTACAAATATGACTAACGTGTGCAGTTGAATTGATCAGAAACTAAAATTACCAGCAGTCTTGTCTCGTAAACCTTCTTCACTGGGTCCCAACGGTGCCGGGCCCTCAGGACATCACGCACCCGCGGGACGGTGAAATCCGCCAAGGGGTCTGGGATGCCCAGACTCGCGGCTTCCGCGTCCTCCTTGGCCCATTTGGACCTCTTTCCGCCGTAACCACGGCTTCCGAGGTGGTGGCTCCCAATATTCCTCTTTTGAAGCCCCTTCATGTACTTAGACTTTTTTTGGCAGCTTTAGCCTCGCAAGCCTCCTTGAATATTTGAAACTGCTCTTCCGTGATTGTCGGATTATCCTTTACAATCTCGGAGTAGGGTTCACCGTCGTTGATCTTTGCTTTCACTCGATTTTTCCAGGCGGCCAACGCGTCGCTAAACTTGGTCATGGCGTGTTTGTTTATCTTCTTCATTGCAGGGTCCTTGTCTGGATCTTCATAATCCTTCTCATTCCGGCCCGGGAACAAGAATATCTGGTGAAACTTCTTTAGGAGGGAGCTCCTCATATTTTCTATCTTCTTTAGTTTCTCATCATTGATGGTGGCGGTTGTCCGTATGATGCAGCCTATTTGATTGTCGTAGCACGCGCGTGCTTCCTCGGGCGCCTTTGGCTCAAAATTGCCGTCGTCCACCTACGTGACCACCAGTCTAGTAGTCCTGAGTTTGTTAGGAACCCGTTGCCTCTTTGCTTTCGGTTCTACACTGGCTCCGCTCCCCGAGGCGGCACCGGTCTCAGCGCCGGTCTCGATGCCGGTCTGAATCTCAGCGCCGGTCTCAGTCTCAGCACCGGTCTGCGTGTCGGTGTCAGCACCGGTCTGCGTGTCGGTCTCAGTCCCCGATGCCACCGATGGGCCCAGCAACAACATCTGTTGATCGTCGGTAAGGCTAAAAAATTCGTCTGCCGCCTGGTAGACGTCGTCGCAATCACCAGAACCCTGTCCTTCATCGTTGCTAGCCATGTTTCCTATGATTAAATCTAGTCAATTAATTCTAGACCTAATAAAATGAATAATGACATAAAAAACACTATTGTTTTGCAGGAATGTTGACTCCTTCCTGGTGCGGCAAATCCCGGGAACTCGATATGTCCTAGTTTGTAGCACAAGTCATGCCGAAATTCACGGAAGATTTCGGCATGACCTTTGCTAAAAAGTGGACAAATCGAGAACCTGAAATTTGCCGGAACAGAAATGAATCAACATTCCGGCAAAACATAGGCCACTCAGCATCATTCCCTGGAAACAGTGTTCAAATATCCCTCTTCGACACTGCAACACATGTCCAAATATACATGAGCAACGACATGTCCAAATTTCACAAGCTAATTCAAAAACAAAATGTAGAAGAAAATTCATTTAACTACTAATAGAACAAAATTCAGTTAACTTTAGTGCTCTATAATGATGAAAAGAAAAAAAAATCAGTTAACTACTAATTTCATTCATTTAGGTTATTCATTTAACATCACATAATTAACCTACTGTACCACTACTACTAGCAGCACTACTAACCTAATTAACCTAGCAAAACTCTAGTGCCCTAACTGAAAAGCATCTAATTAACATCTACTAGTACCACTATTGCCCTAACCTAATTAACATCTACTAGTATCACTATATACTATACAAGCAACATCTACCCTAATTAAACCCTACTGCCCTAACTAACTTTTGTTGTAAACCAAATTTTTTGCTCTAAACTAATTTTTGCTCTAACATCTACTACTTAACATCCTTTGCTCTAAACTAATTTTTTTGCTATAAACAAACTTTTGCTCTACTAATTTTTTCTCTAAAATTCAGAGAGA
>NC_041383.1:44857113-44859555 GCF_002162155.2 Triticum dicoccoides
AAGTGAAACATAACAGTAGCGCGTTTCCAAAAACGCGCTATAGCTAAGTTAGCTACAACGCGTTTTTGGAAACGTGCTACTGATATTCCTTTCTCCTTTTTTCCCTTTTTCTTTTATTTTTCTTTACATTTTATTTTTTTCCTTTCTCCTTTTTCTATTTCTTTCATTTTCATTTACTTTTCTACTTGTTTTTCACTTTATTTTATTTTCGTTAGCAGTAGTGCCTTACACGTAAGCGCGCTACAGCTAAGGAGAGTAGCAGTAGCGCTGGGCCAGTATACGCGCTACTGCTAGGTTGGGCTAGCCATGTGCGCCCAGTGCAAACATAGCAGTAGCGCTTTTTGCTAGTACGCGCTACTGCTAAAGTCATAGCAGTAGCGCGGTTATTTTACACGCGCTGCTACTAAGTAGCAGTAGCATTTGATTTTGTACAGCGCTACTGGTAAGATTATGTGTATATGGTTTTCCCTAGTAGTGATGCTGCTCTCTCTTAGGTAAAATAGCATAAAACATGTATAGATCTCCTGATTCATTATACTGGAGCATGCAGATGAACCTGTCTCCTAATCTTGGGCGGCGCTTTTCATTGTTGCCCCCTAGTACTTCTCTGCGATCGTTAACAATTTTGCTCCAATCTTTCACTATTAAGCATTCATCGCTTCTAGAAATCCTGAATGCACTCATGTGCAATGTAGGATATTTTGGCCGTAAGCTAACAATTGACATGCGACCTTTAGTCTTGATCCACTGAGGTACAACTGTCATCAGGAGTCCCTGTTGAAGAACATCGTATAGTAATTAATATACTTAGCAATGAAAGTTTAGCAAAAAAATTATGTATGCAAAAGATGCACTGAGGACAAATAGTAAAAATCTTACCATCATTCTTAAATAGATGTGACTGTAGTTCAATACGATCACTATTGGTCGCACGTTTTGAGTACTAACATTTCTAAGTGCAGGAAGAAAATTTGTCTTGACAGTATGAAGATCCTCAAGCCATGAAACATAATGACTTATCTCCTCGCAGTTTAGTTCAGCTCCGCGACAGTAGTAGGTCCTATCTACCAAGCGTCGGACATGTTTGCTTGAATGGAAATAAGTTGTCAATAGAAATTAGTTGTCAACTATTTTTTAATAAACAATATCAAAGACATAAATATGGTTGAGAAGAACTCACATAATGGTAGAACTGGAGGCGTCTGCACATCGACCCAGATGTCTCTATTACCTTCAATATCATCTTCCGGACGAATATCAAAGGTGATAACCATATCAAGCTCAAATGCGCCTTGCATAGTGCTTGCCAAGTTTTGCATTCAAAATAGGTGTAAGTGTCTGCATTGTATACTTTGATGTTGAAAGTAGAACCATGCTTAGTTTTCAGGTAAACTCTCTTTACCTCCATAGTTTCCATACCATTGAAACATATCTTATCCAAGACAAAAATTCTTGCATGGCAGGGGATGCGCTAGTAGAATAGTGAAAATTAAAAATTATAAGTTGAAGCAAATGAAGCATATATAAGTCATCTTTAATTACGAAAAAATACTTGTCGTTGTGACTTAGTGTATCGAATTCGAAGGTCTCATCCAGCTTGATGTTGAATCGCCTATCATCAACAAGAAAATTTCTGTCGCACAGGCCGCGCTGGTCTTCACAGTATTCGCACATAATGAAATCTTTTTCGTCGTCAGACGACATTTCCTATGTTCATATAGGTGAAACATTAAACACTTACTAATTCTATCAATTCAACTAATTCAAATACTTCTATTAATTCAACTAGTTCTGTTAATTCAACTAATTCAACTAAGCATTTACTAAAAATAAACTTATTCTATTAATTTTCTTACTAAAATAAAGTAGTTCTATTAATTCAACTAATTCAACTAGAAATTTACTAAAAACAAACTAATTCTATTAATTTAGTTACTAAAATATATAAAGTAGCTATATATAGTAATATTTTAATTAGATCATCAAATCTCATATACCTAAAGTTTCTTACTAAAACTAAACTAGTTCTATTAATTCAACTAGTTCAACTAAGCATTTACTAAAAATAAACTAGTTATATTAATTCAACTAGTTCAAATAATCTCATATACCTAAATTTTCTTACTAAAAATAAACTAGTTCTATTAATTTTATTACTAAAAATAAACTAGTTATATTAACATTCAACTTATAATTAATTAATCTAACATTAACATTCTAACATTCCTATCTAAAAATTCATCTAACATTAATCTAAACAATAGAAAAAACAGAAAATAAGTAAAAAAATATGTGTGTGTAGTACTGTGTGTGTAGTGTGTGTGTGTGTGTAGGTGTGTGTATGTGTGTAGTGTGTGTGTGTGTGTGTGTACGAGCGGGGGCGGCGGCGTACGGGCGGCGGCGTACGGGCGGCGGCGCGAGACGGCGACGCGACGGGGAGGC
>NC_041383.1:44860789-44864970 GCF_002162155.2 Triticum dicoccoides
TACTTTATTTTTCTCTTCTATTTATTTCTGAGTAGTTTTTTTGCTGTATTTAGTTTCTTTGTGAATATTTTTTCTTTATATAGTTTTTTGTTTTTTGCATTATTTATTTTCTTCTATTTGTTTTTGAGTAATTTTTTAATATAGTTTTTTCTTTTCTGCTTTATTTATTTTTCTTCTATTTATTTCTGAGTAGTTTTTTTTGCTGTATTTAGTTTCTTTGTGAATATTTTTGCTTTATATGTCACCAAAAGTGTTGGAAATTACTGAAAAACAGCAAATGAAGTCAGAACGTGTTGAAAATTGATGACGTCGCTTCGAATGCTGCATAATGCCGGTTCAAAAAAAGTCTGGAATTCAAATAAGTTTAAAAAAATGAAGTGCCCGTGTAACAGATGAGTTCTCGTCCAAAACCCTGATACTCCGAAAGAGATTGTCCAGTTTGTACATGAAGTGCGTCCAGTTTTTGCCGTGACCCGCTCTACTCTTTCGCACATGTTATGCTGGTGAAATGATGATACCTTCAACGATTTCAGAGTTCGTTTTGTAGTGATTTTCAATTTTACGGTCATTTAGCTCTGATCTAAACAAATCGGTGACTGAAAAATAGCAAATGATGTCAGAACTTGTCGGAAATTGATGACGTCGCTTCGAATGCTACATAATGCCGGCTCAAAAAAAAGTCTAGAGTTCAAATAAGTTAAAAAAATGAAGTGCCCGTGTAATAGATGAGTTCTCGTCCGAAACCCTGATACTCCGAAAGAGATTGTTCAGTTTGTACACGAAGTGCGTCCAGTTTTGAAGTGAGTGGCGGCCGGGCGGGGAGGACCGACGCGGAGGATTGAGGGGGAGACCGAGTGAGTGGAGAGAGTGAGGGCATAAACATGTAAAAATATACATAAAAATACATTAATTATCAATGATCTTTTCGTGTACAATCTGAATTGTCAATATGAGTCCTCAACGGTTTAGAAACCGGTGAAGACTCATATTGAGTCCACAAATTATACACATAGAGTTCATTGAAGACCAAATGCTTGTGATAGTTTGAGAAGTAACATATTTAAGGTGGTAAAAATCTTGCTAGGGGAGCGAGGTGGGACTAAAAATAGCCTGCCACAACCTCTTTACTATCGGTTCGTGGCACGAACCGGTACTAAAGGTTCACAATGCACCGGTACTAAAAATCTTCTCCCGCCTAGCCATTTGAACCGGCACTAATGGACACATTAGTGACGGCTCAAATGCAAACCGGGACTAATGTGTCTCACATTTGACCCTTTTTCTACTAGTGAGGTGTTAAGAGATTACTGAAACAAATTACCAGGAGCTGATCTAGCTAGGGGGCCCACACGGCCAAGTGGCACAACCAAGGGGCACCCGCATGGCATGGCCACGCGGCCCCCCTGTGCAATGCCTTACGCCCATTCTTTCACCTATAAATCCTATATTTCGTGAAATCCCCCGTACCAATTTTCTTCAATTTTGCGCCGACACAAGTTCCTATCTCGAGGAGATGTAGTCTAGTGGCATGTTCCTACCGAAGGGGAAATCCATGATCGGAGGATACTTCTTCAACCATGCTGCCTCCATGACCATGTGTGAGTAGTTCCCTTAGGGTCCTAAGAAGTAGCTAGGTAGCATCCTCTCTCCCTTGTGATTCAATTCAATGTTCCAGTGAGCTGTCTCACATGATTGGAATTAATACAATATAATTGGTGGCGTGTTTGTTGGAATTTGATGAATTGTCACTTTATGACAAGGAAGAGAATGTCACTCCTTTGCATGCACTCTCCTAGGAACAGAAGGACATGATGGGCTAATTAAATGATATTATGGTTCGCTAATTAATGGTGGGCTAATTAAGCAAGATTCTTGTGAGACATACATATGGTGCATATAAGTAAACAAGATTACCGAGAGATGCACGCTGCATATAATTAAACGATGGGCTAATTAAGCAAGATTCTCGAGAGAATATGGTGCATGGATAATTAAACGTGCATCCAGGCAATTAACCATAGGCTAAATAAGGCTGATCATACTGGGAGTAACATATGTGTGGTATCATATAACACTTCATTTATTAGCTTGTAGATTCATCTTTGTTTTGGTATGTGTGATATTACTCATAGTGTGAGTAACTAGCTATATTACACAAATCATATCTCTCCTTATTAAATCATTGCCACATAAGAAAATTTGTTGGGTTGGACCTTATGTTACTGCTGAAGTTACTCCCACCGTAGGCAGTCGTGACAAGTTGTTAATGAAGAGAGAGGTGTTTATGGTGTTACCGTAATATAACGCAGCTCAAGGGAAAATGAGTTTAAATCCTAATAATACAATCATCTATGATAATACTTCTATGATAGTTTGCACTATAAAGATAGCTAGTAACATAGACTAGTGTCATATACAGAGTACTAGTTTAACTACTCCCCACTATAAACTAGCCTAAACATTATTCGAGAGAGATGGAGGTTGCATATATATCAAACATTTAGACACGTTGTCTTTCATTAATGTAGAAAATCACAAATTTGAAGATAATTTTTTTAGAAAAATTACTATAAAATATGGTCATGTATTCTAAAAAGTGCCCACACATTAAAAATCACAATTATAAGTTTATTTAAAAAAAGTATTCATGCATTCGGAAAAATGTTTGTGTAACATTAAAAAAACAGTTTAATCAGTTTTGAAAAAAGAATGTACATGTAGTTTAGAAAGTGTTCACCCATTTTTAGAATGTTCATGTAATTTTAAGAAGTGGCCACATCTTTATAAAAATGTTTATTGTTTACCGTGTGAAGATGAGCTTGGGCAGCGTTTTGAATTATCGAAAGAATTGTGATTCATGCCGCCACTATCTGATTCTTTATTGCTATTAATTATTGTTGCTATTATACCTTGCATGACTACTGATCTGACGTTCTCTACAATTGCCCTGCCAGAAAAGAGTAATTACATACTGTATGAGGATGGTGCATGCACAGGTTTAGAAGAGATTGGGATGGCACACACCATCATTAGGCTGACCATAATGGAGGTATCTTAACCGGTATCATGCACTCAGTTATAGCAAACATACTGATGTGGCAGAGAATTGAAGAAGAGAGGGGGGGAGGCAGGGCCGGTCCTAAGATTTATGGGGCCCGGGGCGAGACTAAAATCCGGGGGCCCTTAATATAGACATTGAAATAATATTTAATACATGTATATGTGAAACATTATTAGTAAACACTAAAAATCCCTCCAAAAGCAAATAATTAATATTTTACCTTAAGAAAAATTCTAGAGTTCTTAGATGTAAGTTCATTGATGGTGTGAATATCAATCTCCCAAATGCATAATGTTATCAAACCATTTAACCTCTCCGGGACATTTACAAACCTCACGTTGACAGTAATGATCAAATAAGGCAGCGTACCTCGGCCATCATCAACACATCCAGTACCTTGTTATACATGTCCTCTTTGATCAAGCATTAGAACCATCTTCTAAACCCTAGAGATAACACAGATAACGAGTTAAGTTTCATACAATTTCATAAGCTATATGAGTAAATTGTTGAACAGAATATTCAGTATATTACTTGATATCATCTGCAGATCCAAAAGCAATATTTTCTGACAACTTTGGTTCTGGAGATTTAGGTTCAAGTCTTCTACAGGGAAGGAACCATCCAAACGCCTTTGAGATAAAGCTTCTACAGGGAAGTAACCATCAAATCTTCTACCGGAAAGAGAGTAATCTCCAAATCCATACAAACCCCCCACAAGATCCGATAAAAAACATGCGAAGCGATTCTTACCAAAAGCCTGATGAGGAGCCAACCGGTGTGCTCGTCCAACGTCGCCGCTGTCATGGCATCGGCGGATCGGCCGCGGTGTGATCGCTGCAATTGGCGACTGGAAGTTTGGCGGCGTTGTACGGAGGGAAAAGGGGACTAGGGCTGGGACGTTTTCGCAATGACTCACGCCCTGTGCCAGGCCCAATATTTGAACGTAGGTACTAGGGCCCCTTTTTGTGATCGAAAGGATGAAAATACAAAGACGTAATCGTGCATGGTCCGTCGTCAGTCACCTGCTGCGTGAGGTTGCGTCGCGACTGCATGCCTAGACGATGAACTAACCTGCGTCCTGGTCGGAGGGGGCCCCTGACTTTGGGGGGCCCGGGGC